>NC_050444.1:4796430-4984122 GCF_903995425.1 Onychomys torridus
TTACAACTAATACCAAAGAGGGGAAACAAAGAACACTACCACCAAAAAATATGAGGAATTAACAATAATTGGTTACTATTATCCATCAATGGCAATGGTCTCAATTCATCTATAAAAAGACACAAGTTAACAGAATGGATACAAAAACAAGATCCTTCCATTTGCTGCATAGAGGAAACTCACCTCAACTTCAAAGACAGACACCACCTCAGAATAAAAGGCTGGGAAAAGACATTCTAATCAAATGGATTGAAGAAGTTGTAGCTATCCTAATATCTAATAACATAGACTTCAAACTGAAATCAGTTGAAAGAGATCAGGAAGGACATTACATATTTATCACAAGAAAAAAATCTGACAAGATGAAGTCTCAATTCTGAATATTTATGCCCCAAACACAAGGACACCAACATTTGTAAAAGAAATATTACTAAAGCTCAAATCACACATCAAACCCTATACACTAGTAGTGGGAGACTTCAACACCCCACTCTCAACAATGGACAGGTCTGCCAGACAGAAACTTAACAGAGAAATAAGGGAATTAACAGACATTATGACACAAATAGACTTAATAGATATCTACAGAATATTTCACCCTAACACAAAAGAATATACCTTCTTTTCAGCACCCCATGGAACCTTCTCCAAAATCAACCACATGTTTGGTCACAAAGCAAATCTCAACAGATACAAAAAAATTGAAATAGCCTCTTGTGTCTTATCAGATCACCATGGCTTAAAGTTAGACTTCAACAACAACAAAAATTACAGAAAGCCTACAATTTCATGGAAACTGAATAATGCCCAATTGAATCACCAATGGGTCAAGGAAGAAATTAAGAAAGAAATTAAAGATTTCCTAGAATTCAATGAAAATGAATGTACAACATACCCAAACTTAGGGGACACCTTGAAATCAATGCTAAGAGAAAAATCCATAGCTCTAAATGCCCACATAAAGAAGTTGGAGAAATCTCCCACTAGTAACTTAAAAGCACAACTAAAAGTTCTAGAACAAGAAGAAGCAAACTCACCCAGGAGAAACAGATGCCAGTCACATTTGCAAGCTGAAATCGATAAAATAGAAACAAAGAAAACAAACAAAGAATAAATGAAACAAAGAGTTGGTTCTTTGAGAAAACCAAAATGATAGCTAAGCCCTTATCCAAATTAACAAGAAGCAGAGAGAGAGCATCCAAATGAACAAAATCAGAAATGAAAAGGGGGATGTAACAATAGACAATGAGGAAAGCCAGAGAATCATCAGGTCATACCTCAAAAACCTGTACTCCAAGAAATTGGAAAATCTGAAAGAAATTGATGATTTTCTGGATAGGTACTGAATACCTAAGTTAAATCAACAACAGATAAACTATTTAAATAAACCAAAAACCCCTAAGGATATAGAAATAGTCATTAAAATTCTCCCAACCAAATAATGCCCAGCAACAGATGGTTTCAGCACAGAATCCTACCATATTTTCAAAGAAGAGCTAATACCAATACTCTTCAAATTGGTCCACACCATAAAAACAGGAGAACATTACCAAATTCTTTTTATGAGGCTATAGTTACCCTGATACCCAAACCACACAAAGATGCACCAAAAAATCCAGAGAATTACAGACCAATCTCCATCATGAACATTGATGGAAAAATACTCAATAAAATACTGGCTAACAGAAACCAGGAAAACATCAAAAAATTATTCACTATAACCAAGTAGGCTTTATCCCAGGAATGCAAGGGTGGTTCAACATATGAAAATCTGTCAATGTTATACACCATATAAATAAACTGAAAGAAAAAAAAAAAACACATGGTCATCTCATTGGAGGCTGAAAAGGACTTTGACAAAATCCAGCACCCCTTCATGATAAAGGTTCTAGAGAGATCAGGAATACAAGGAACATACTTTATAAAGGCAATTTACAGCAAGCTGATAGCCAACATCAAATTAAATGGAGAGAAACTCAAAGCGATTCCACTAAAATCAGCAACAAGACAAGGCTGTCCACTCTGCCCATACTTATTAAATATAGTACTTGAAGTTCTAAGCTAGAGCAATAAGACACCAAAAATATGGGACTATCTATTGCCTGTGTTTTTATGGGAGTATCTAACTTCCTTAGGTTGGATTTTCCCTTCGAGTGCTTTCTGTAGGGCTGGATTTGTGGATAGATATTGTTTAAATCTGGTTTTATCATGGAATATTTTATTTACTCCGTCTATGTTGATTGAGAGTTTTTCTGGGTATAATAGTCTGGGTTAGCATCCATGGTCTCTTAGTATCTGCATGACATCTGACCAGGACTTTCTGGCTTTTAGAGTCTCCATTGAGAAGTCAGATGTTATTCTTATGGGTCTGCCTTTATATGTTACTTGGTCTTTTTCCTTTGCAGCTCTTAATATTTTTTTCTTTATTCTGTGTGTTTAGTGGTTTGATTATTATGTGGTGAGGGACTTCTTTTTTGGATCCAGTCTATTTGGTGTTCTGTAACCTTCTTATATTTTTATAGGCATTTCCTTCTTTAGGTTGGGAAAGTTTTCTTCTATGATATTGTTGAATATATTTTCTGGGCCTTCGAGTTGTTATTCTTCTCCTTCTTCTATTCCTATTATTCTTAGGGTTGGTCTTTTTATGGTGTCCCAAATTTTTTGGACATTTTGGGTCATGACTTTGTTGGCTTTAGTGTTTTCTTTGACAGATGAATCTATTTCTTATACTGTATCTTCAACGCCAGAGATCCACTCTTCCATCTCTTGCATTCTGTTGGTTATACTTTCATCTGTAGATCCTGTTGGTTTACTCAGATTTTCCACTTTCAGCATTACCTCAGTTTGTGTCTTCTTTATTGACTCCATTTCAGTTTTGAAATCTTGAACTGTTTCCCTCACTTGTTTAATTGCTTTCTCTTGGATTTCAAGGGTATTTACTGATTTCTTTCCATTTTTTGTTGACTTTTCCTGGATTTCTTTAAGGGAATTTTTCATTTCCTCCTTTAAAATGTCTAATATTTTCTTAAAGTCATTTTCATGGTAGATATCTTCTGTTTCTTCTGCGTTGGGATGTTTAGGTCTTGCTGTTATAGGTTCTGATGGAACCATATTGGTTTTTATGTTGTTGACTGTATTTTTGCACTGGTGTCTACCCATCTCTTTCTCCACTTGGTGCAAGTGGTGTCTGTGTCTGAGGGAACCTCTCTTGGTTGGGTTGATACTCTTGATCTAGTGGAAGCTCTTGGTCTAGTTGATGTCGATGGACTTCTAGTTTTAATGAGCAGCTCTTAGCCCAAATGGCACTAGTGGGCTCTGTTTCAGGAGTAGCTGTAGTTTTACTGAGTGGTAGATGGTGATAGTCTGACCTGTCTGCAGGATGTCTGCCTGCCAACTGTCCTCTTAGTTCAGTTGTGTGCTGGCAGGCTCTGTCTCAGGGAACACTTGCAGTCTCGAAGGGTGTGTGGGATTTGGGGGAGGTGGGGCTTGGGTTACAGGGTCTGCTTGGGGATGGGAGTAGTCTGACCTGTGTGCAGGAAGTCTGCCTGCTAACTGGCCTGAAACTGGAATTGCAATGGATGGGGGTATAGGGGTGCAGGGTTGTACACTTAGGCCCAGAGCCTAGGGGCTGGGATGTTGGGAATAAAGATAAAGATTCACCTCTTAGTCCAGTCAGGTGCTGGCAGGCTCTAGTCTAGGGAACAATTGCAGTCTTGGAGGCTGCCTTTCTTTTTTATTATTATTATATTTGTGTTTTAATTTTACATATCAGCCACAGGTTCCCCTGTTCTCCCCCCTCTCGCCCCCACTCCCACCTTCCTTCCAGCCCCTCCCCTCCACTTCCATCTCCTCCATGGCCAAGACTCCCCTGGGGATTCAGCTCAACCTGGTAGATTCGGTACAGGCAGGTCCAGTCCCCTCATTCCAGGCTGAGCAAAGTGTCCCTGTGTAAGCCCAAGGTTCCAAACAGCCAGCTCATGCACTAAGGACAGGTCCCAGTTCCACAGCCTGGATGCCTCCCAAACAGTTCAAGCTATTCAATTGTCTCACTTATCCAGAGGGCTTGATCCAGTTGGGGGCTCCACAGCTTTTGGTTCATAATTCATGTGTTTCCATTAGTTTGGCTATTTGTCCCTGTGCTTTTTCCAATCTTGGTCTCAACAATTCATAGTCTTAAAATCCCATCTCTTTTTTGACAATTGGACTCCTGGAGCTCCACCTGGAGCCTGGCCATGGATCTGTGCTTCCACTTCCATCAGTTATTGGATGACAGTTCCAGCATGACTGTTAGGGTGTTTGGCCATCTGATCACCAGACTAGATCAGACCAGACTTTCTCTCGACCATTGCCAGCAGTCTACAGAGGATGTATCATTTTGGATTTCTGGGGACCTCTCCAGCACTCTGCCTCTTCCTGTTCTCATGTGGTCATCATTTATCATGGTCTGTTATTCCTTGTTCTCCCTTTCTGTTCTTGATCCATCTGGGATCTCCTGCTCATCTAAGCTCTCTTTCCTTCGAAACTTGCCCTTCATTACTCCCATTGTTGTCCAGGTTGTTCATGTATATCTCATCCATTTCTCTATCAATGGGTGATACCTATGTCTTTCTGAGGGTCCTGTTTTTCGGGTAGCCTCCCTGGAGTTGTGAGTAACAGACTAGTCATCTTTGTTTTATCTCTAGTATTCTACTATGAGTGAGTACATACCATGTTTGTTTTTCTGAGTCTGGGTTCCCTCACTCAGGATGATTTTTTCTAGATCCATCCATTTGCCTGCAAACCTCATGATGTCATTATTTTTCTCTGCTGAGTAGTACTCCATTGTGTATATGTATCACATTTACTTTATCCTTTCTTCAGTTGAAGGGCATCTAGGTTGTTTCCAGGTTCTGGCTATTACAAACAATGCTGATACAAACATAGCTGAGCAAATGCCCTTGTGGTATGATTCCTTGGGTATATGCCCAAGAGTGCTACAGCTGGGTCTTTGGGGAGATGGATTCCCAATTTTCTAAGGAAGAGCCATATTGATTTCCAAAGTGGCTGTACAAGCTTGCATTCCCACCAGCAGTGGAAGAGAGTTCCCCTTGCTCCACATCTTCTGCAGCATAAGCTGTCTTCTGTGTTTTTGATCTTAGCCATTCTGACAGGTGGAAGATGGTATCTCAGAGTCATTTTGATTTGCATTCCCCAGATAATTAGGGATGTTGAGCAATTCCTTAAATGTCTTTCAGCCATTTGAGCTTCCTCCATTGAGAATTCTCTGTTTAGTTCTATAGTCCATTTCTTAATTGGACTGTTGGGCATTTTGATGTCTAATTTCTTGAGTTCTTTATATATTCTGGATGTCAGCCCTCTGTCAGATGTGGGGTTGGTAAAGACCTTTTCCCATTCTGTAGGCTGTCACATTGTCTTGTTGACCGTGTCCTTTGCTCTACAAAAGCTTCTCAGTTTCAACAGGTCCCATTGATTGATTGTTTCTCTCAGTGTCTGTGCTACTGGTGTTATATTTAGAAAGTGATCTCCAGTGCCAATGCATTCCAGGCTACTTCCTACTTTCTGTTCTATCAGTTTCTGAGTAACTGGATTTATGTTGAGGTCTTTCATTCACTTGGACTTAAATTTTGTGCATGGTGACAGATATGGATCTATTTGTAGGAGTTGCCTTTCTTTATATTGTCATGCTATAATGAACTATATTTCTCAAGCTGCCTTATGAAATACATTTCACAGATTGCCTTTCTGGATCCAGGAGGAAATTCATCTGTGGACAATTGTGATCACACTTTTTGTCTTCCCTAAAATCATATTAGGAAACCTGTATTTTTGTTTGATAGATGTACCTCCCTAATTAGATTTTTAAGAGCTGAAAAATGCCTTGGCCATGGATCAGTTCCTCTGCTAACCACTTTCTGTTCTAGGGATAGGGGCTTACATCCCTGGTTCTGTATGGCCAAATTTTGCCTCCACTTTTCCCATGTTGCAGCTACTGCTAGGCACATAGATCTTGCTTTTTTTCACTGCAGCGAGAATCCCAATATCTCCACTTCTTCCTCCATAACAGCAGCCCTTCTGTGGGTCCTTCATCACCTCTTTTCTAGCTCTACCCTTGTGGGAAGTTGCCCCTGCTTGACTCTCCCCTTGCACTCTCTTGGGTATAGGCTATGGCTTCAGGGTATTCTGGCTAGGGTCTGAAGTATCTGCTGATTTTTCTAATACTGGCTTGAAGGAGAGATAGGACTTGCAGAGAAGATTTGCTATGTTTCAAGAAGTATTTTTCTAGGGCAATTACAGGTGATTTTTCCATTCTGATAGATGTCATTTCCAGGTGAATCTAATTTTTCCCTTAAAGGAAGAAGAGAAATCTAAGATGAAGAGAACTGAAAAGCTTTCAGTTTTTGAGAGAAAGATTGCTAAGTTTTTTAAGTTTTCAATTCCTCCCTTGTCTACCTCAGGGAAAAAAAATTCCCTGCCACTTAGGGCTTAAAGCTAAGCTATCCACAGGCCAAAAGCTTTCACAGGAATCTTTTTGGTTTTTTGACCATTTTCTTTCATAGTATGTTTTAATGACCCTGAGTCTTCCCCACCAGTTTGCATTCATAGTCCCAAGAACAGAGCTCCTCTGTCTTGTTGCTTTACTATCTTACCCTAAGTTTTTCTACATTATATTCATATATTCTGCCTTATCATAAGTTTCTTATTACAGTATAAATCTACCTTATATTTTCCCCTAGTTTTTATAGATAGATATTAAGAAAGAGAGGAAAAAAAAAAACCTAGATAGAGATATGTGGTGCAGCCTAACTTTTCACTTTGGCATTTCTTTAAGCCACTTACTTAATCTATACTTCCCAAAATAGAATACCCCCATCTTCATTATACTGCAAAACTGGACATGTCTAAGTGCTTCCTATGGGTCCCCCAATGCCCTTTCATCAAATCCCTGGTTCCTGTTTAGGTGTCAACTATAGAAGACCTATCCATTTCTCTGTGGGAGGCCAGCTACCACTTTTTCCCCAGGGTACTCTTGAGGAGGGAGGAGTGAGAAATATTTAGATAGAAGGAGAGAGGAGAAAGAAACAGATAGCAACACAGAATAGTCTCAGGATGGCCTATATAAATATCCACTGTCTCCTTCTGTCTCTTCTAAAGGGCCTTTTATAGGAATTCCAAGAGAGTGGAGTCAAAGACCTCCCCCAAGGTCCAATGTAGCCCTACTGGGTAAAGCAAGCCCAGTTCTCACTAGAAAACCTTTTTGGGCCTCCACGGTGTATAAAGTTGAAAGACATAAAGCTCCAGTTGTTTTCTATGAAAATGCTTTAAGGTCTAAAAAGATGCTTTTAGGATGCTGTTATAGTTTTGAGATAAAGTGTTTTATGTATAAAGCCAGTGTCCATAGGCCTTTATTCAGTTGATGATTTCTGGTTTCTGGCATAGATGCAGGCAGAGAAAGACTCATCCTTTCTTAGGATACTGACCACTAGGAATATTACCAACCTCCACTGAGTATATGAATGATGCAAAATGGACTTTTGTGGGGAAGACTGTGGAGTGGGGATGGACATGGGAAGACTGGAAGGTGAGTGTGATGAGAGTGCATGGATGGTCTTCAAGTAGTTTTGAAATTTTTCCTATTGAAATATTTCAATAAAGTATGTAGCTTGAATAAATCTACAAATACTCTTATTTATTCATGTAAAATAATATGAGCCAAAATAAACTTTTCCTACCTGCTGTCAACCTCTCAGGTCACAGTGACAAGGAAAGTGACCACTGCAATGCTTTACATTTTCTTTGCTTCTGAAATACATTTGGAGTACTTAATTATAATGTCTGTCAAACCTAAGGAAAGATATATAACAAAATTAAAAAGAAACACAAGGTCTTGGTTTCCTAAAGTATGAATGAAATAAACTGTCAATGTGTGTTGAGAAAATACAGTTGTTAAAGTTGCTTGGTCTTGGGGTAAAGTATATGGTACCGTGGGAGAAGGATTTTGTACCCTGGTTTAATAAAACACTGATTGGCCAGAAGCCAGGCAGGAAGTAAAGGTGGGATAAGCAGATAAGGAGAATTCCGGGAAAGAAGGCTGAGTGAGGACATGCCAGCCCACTATCCAGGAAGCAGCATGTAATGGCACACAGATAAAGCCACAAAACATGTGGTAACATACAGAGTGACAGAAATGGGCCTAGTTTAAGTGTAAAAGCTAGTCAGTAGTAAGCTTGGAGCTAATGGCCAAGCAGTTTTAATTAATATAAGCCTCTGTGTGTTTACTTGGGTCTGAGTGGCTGTGGGCTGGGTAGGTCACAGAGAAACTTTAGCTACAAATGTGGGGAAAGAGTTTCCACCTAAACCCAGAGAAAATCTTAAAAAAAAGATTCCAAAATGAAGCTAAAAGCAGCTTCCTAGTTGTGTCTCTGAGGCAAGCCATGAGCTAGAGTATCACGGTTTCAAAGCAGCATGTGGATTTGAGTGAAGCAAGGAGGATTCCCACCACAGTACATAGAGGTGTCTCCAAGCTGTTCAGTGCACTGTATGCTAGATATATCCTTTGCTAGTTCAGACTCACAAAAAAGGAAAGAAATAAAAGGTCTTTGGGCTGCATGCTGCTGGGTGGAGGGAGTCAGCAGCCAAGGCTGCTGCGTCAGTACTAATGGTGCAGTTTAAAGCAATAGATTCACAATAAGACAGATTCAGATGAAATAAGACTTTAAATGGCTTACAGTGTGTATAAAAATATATGTAAGCTTGGAAGTGAGAGGAAAAAGAATAAAGGCAGTTCTATAAAGAAATAGAAATTTAGAAAAAAAAATAAAGTCTCTTAAGGAAAAATAAACGTAATATAAAAAAAAAAAAACATGTACTGGTGGTGGTGCATGCCTTTAATCCCAGCACTCATGAGGTAGAGCCAGGTTCAAGACCAGCCAGGTCTACAATGTGAGTTCCAAGAAAGGCTCAAAGCTACACAGAGAAACCCTGTTTTGAAAAACAAAACAAAACAAAAAGATAGATATCACACAGAGAATCTGGATTGTTTTGTCTTTGGGATTTTTAGTTTCAGAAGGACATTTGATTTTAAAGGCTACTGAGTTAAACCAGTATGTATATTTTAAAGGTATCTTCACTTCAAAATTTGGATCTAAGGATATGTTGCTTTGGAAAGGAGGCTGTTTTCGTTTTCATGGGAAGCAAGAGCCTATGAATTTGTTCCAGGTTAAAATGGATCAGATATGATCAAGCCAGACCTCCTGAACCTTAGCAGATGGTACTTATCAACAAAAGTTATAGCCTGTCTTCTAAGGACTTGACCATTATCTCAATTTTTTTCAGAATCCCCATAAGAATACAGAACCTTTTGTTGAAGATGTTTTCTTTTTTCCATTGTACAGTTTTGGCTTCTTTGTCAAAAATTATATGTTCATAGGTGTTCAGGTTAATGTCAGGGTCTTCAATTCAATTCCATTGGTCCACCTGTCAGTTTTTATGCCAGTAACAAGCTGTTTTTATTATGGTAGCTCTATAGTAGAGCTTAAGGTTGGGGATTGTGATGCCAGCAGAGGTTGTTTTATTGTACAGGATTCTTTTAGCTATCCTGGGTTTTCTGTTTTTCCATATGAAGTTGAGTATTATTCTTGCCAGGTCTGTGAAGAATTGTGTTGTTAATTTGATGGGGATTGCATTGAATCTGTAGATTGCTTTTGGTAAGATCACCATTTTTACTATGTTAATCCTGCCTATCCATGAGCATGGGAGATCTTTCCATTTTCTGACATCTTCTTCCATTTCTTTTTCCAGGGACTTAAGGTTCTTGTCATATAGGTCCTTCACATGCTTAGTTAGAGTAACCCCAAGGTATTTTGTATCATTTGTGGCTATTGTAAAGGGTGATTTATCTCTGAGTTCCTTCTCAGCCTGTTTGTCTATTGTATATAGAAGTGCTACTGATATTTTTGAGTTGATCTTGTATCCTGCTATGTTGCTGAAGGTGTTTATAAGCTGGATAAGTTCCTTGGTTGAATTTTTGGGGCCACTCATGTATACTAACATGTCATCTGTAAATAGGGAGAGCTTGACTTCTTCCTTTCCAATTTGTATCCCCTTAATCTCCTTATGTTGTCTTATTGCTCTGGTTAGACCTTCAAGTACTGTATTGAATATGTATGGGGAGAGGGGACAGCCTTGCCTTGTTCCTGATTTTAGTGGTATTGCTTTGAGTTTCTCTCCATTTAATTTGATGTTGGCTGTTGGCTTGCTGTAGATTGCTTTTTTTAGGTTGAGGTGTGTTCCCTGTATTCCTGATTGCTCCAAGACCTTTATCATGAAGGGGTGTTGGATTTTGTCAAATACCTTTTCTGCATCTAGTGAGATGATCAGGTGGTTTTTTTCTTTTAGTTTGTTTATATAGTGCATTACATTGGCGGACTTTCATATTTTGAACCACCCTTGCATCCCTGGGATGAAGCCTACTTGATCATGGTGGATAATTGTTTTGATGTGTTTTTGAAGTCTGTTTACCAGCCTGGAAGGAGGGTACTGGAGCTTCCTGTACTGAGTCCACCAGGTTTAAATGAATTCCCAGGGGAGTCTTGGCCCTGGAGGAGATGGGACTGGAGGGGAAGGGCTGGGGGGAAGGTGGGAGCAGGGACGGGAAGCGGGGAGGACAGGGGAACCCATGGCAAATGAGTAAAATTAAAACACAAATTTAATAAATATAAAATTAAAGTAAAATAAAAAAGAATACAGCACCTTTTATCAGCAAAAAGTAGCCTAGAACACTACACCCACATTCCCCCAAAATGGACTATGGATGTTTGTCTTTGTTTACGTTGTTTGTTATAAATCATTATTGGTCATAGTCAACATCTTTCTAAAAGAAGAAAGAAGGATATGTTATGGAAATATAGAGTATAGATATGTAGGATAAAAAGGTGGATTGTTGAACCTACTTTTAAAGAGCAACTTGTCTAAAATGTTTTACATTGGTATAGATTTTAGTTTATTGATACAAATTTAAAGTTAATTTTGCTATACTGTATGTATATTTCTACTCTTGTTTAAGGTATTATGTTTGTTCAGCTCATTTAAACTGTAATATATAATTCAGAAATACAGATTAATAATTAGTCTTCTATGATAGTCAAATTTATAATCATGTTAAGTATTCTAGGTGTACATGGATATAATTCAGTTAGGTAGGTAATCTTCAAACACTTCAAAGATCTACAGAATATGGCATTTAAAATGTTTTAAAAACTTAGACTTTCTTGGACAATAAGACATATCTCCTCTTGGCAGCACTGGTTTACTTCAAAGAAAAAGATGGGTATCTAAAACACTCCATATAGCGTTTATCTTCTTCTTCGCAAAAATAACCATTTGCATAAGAACCGTTCTTGCCTGGACTGCTTGATAAAATATTGTATCAACTAGATATGATGACCCATAGGTAGGTAACCATTAAACTTTGCAATGCAAAATGGTCCTTCAGGTTTCTGCTTCACAGAAGAAACTACCAGACATTCTACAGGACATAGAGAAAAGTGACTGAGACACTCTAGATCTATGAGCTGAATATGGATGCCCCAACTATGCAGAGGAACTTTGGATGACT
Source organism: Onychomys torridus (assembly GCF_903995425.1). Lineage (NCBI taxonomy): Eukaryota > Metazoa > Chordata > Mammalia > Rodentia > Cricetidae > Onychomys > Onychomys torridus. The sequence goes on from NC_050444.1 coordinate 4,808,045, forward strand.
GTCCAAGCAGGCACTGTCTCTGTCATTCTAGATTTTTGGAAGTTGCTCACAATACTCTTCCTGTTTGCTTAGATAATAGTGTATCCTTCTGGGGTCTTTTATGTAGTTGAAGACTAGATAGTTATAATTATGGTTTTCCTTGGTTTTGATAGGAGATAAGGTTAGATATGAAACCTTGGACTCACAAATATAGAATCAACAGTATCTTCTTTGATTTTTGCCAAATACAAATAGACCAAATATCATAACTATAATTCTTACTTGACAACTGTTTTATGTAATTTTACCATGTTAAAGTTAAAACCTTCCCTTGTTATTAAACAGAAAAGGTGAAATGCTGTGGGATAGTACTTTGTACACTGGTTTAATAAAACACTGATTGACCAGTAGTCAGGCAGGAAGTATAGGTGGGATAAGTAGATAAGGAGAATTCTGGGAAGAGGAAAGCTGAATGAGGAGATGCCAGCCCACTGTCCAGGAAGCAGTATGTGATGGCACACAGGTAAAGCTACAGCACATGTGGCTACATATAGATTGACAGAAATGGGCAGAGTTTAAGTGTAAAAGCTAGTCAGTAGTAAGCTTGAACTAATGGCCAAGCAGTTTTAATTAATATAAGCCTCTGTGTGTTTACTTGGGTCTGAGTGGCTGTGGACCAGGTTGAACACAGGCAAACTTCACCTACAATATAAAGCACAGAAATTTTAGGCAGTGAAACTACACCACAGGGAACTACAGTAAAGAATACATATCATTCTACATTTGGCCTGACTTACAGAATGCACACTAAGAAAAGTAAACTGTAGATTTGGGTGGTGATACTGTGTCCCTGTACATTCTTCATTTCTAGCAATGTATCATTCAGGTGGGAGTTCGGTAATGGGGGGTATTTGAAGTAGAAAGCTACATTCAAGAAATTGTACTTTCTTTTTAATTTGTTGTGAATGTAGAGCAGCTTAAGCAATCTTCTTCTTTTAAATATTATAAAGAAGAGTATATCAGGGCCTATATATTATGTTTATATCCAAAAACACTGAATTTATCCTCTTTCTCTCTCTCTCTTTGGATTGACATGGATGGTGAACTATTAAACAGAAAAACCTCTAGTTTTTGAGAAATTTCCAACTAATACCCACTATATTTTAGTTGATACCTTTTATTATTAAGATCTTTTCTCCCAGATTTATTTGTAAAACATTTGCACTTCTGTTGGTGTCATCTTTGTTCAACTCATTTTAAACAGTCATGGTGGTGAGATTTTATGGGTGTAGTTTTTAACAATTCTAAGAGACACAATCTTATAACAAATTCTCTAAGTCTCTGGCCCTTACCATCTTTCTCCCTCACCTTCTGCAATTTTCCCTGATCCTTGGGTGCAGGAGTTGTGCTATAGTAGACATATTTTTAGGGACTGGACTCCACAACTTTGCATTTTGATTGCTTGTGGCTTTCAGTAATGGTCCATCTATTATGAAGAGAAGTTTCCTTGATGACAGGTGAGGACTACAGTTACTTTGGCATTTAAGGAAAAAATATTTAGAATGTAGCTAAGGAATATACTCATTTAGTAAGATATTAGTAGTGGGTTCCCCTCCAAGGTCCATGACTGCTCTAGCCCCAGGTAGTTGGTTATATTTCCAGTACCAGGTATGATTTTCTTCTTATAAAAAGGCCTTAAGTCCAATTAGAGCTGTTGGTCACCTCCAAGGTATGCATTCCCTACTGCACACTTAGAGTTATTGTACCATGTTGATCATTGTGATTCACAGGCATCATATAGCTGAGAAGGACTGTTAGTTGCTACCCTCCTTTGAAAGTTAGCATGGAACTTTTTGGTATCATGAAAACTAGTCCTCAGATAGGGAAAGCTTAGGTCAGTTACATCCCAGGGGGCTCTGGGCCCTGTGTCTGAAGTACATGGTGTCTTTAGCAATAAGGACTTACCTTAATATCTCAGAGAGATGACCAAGAGCAAAAGCAATAACTTAAAATGGTTTGGGATCAAAAGTGGTCATCTCATGCCTGATGTTGAGGTTTTTGTTTGATGGCTCTTAGAGGGAGCATTGTCAACCCAGATGGGAAAATTTTACTTAAAATTTGAATGTACATATTCAACATGTATTATAGGTATTTTTAGGTACATAGTTAACAGTGTGATTCCCTGTGACTTTTAAAAGCATCCTTACTGTTAATTTACCCTCTTTACTCCTTCTTCCCTATCTTTTCTCTTCCTTATTAGAGCCCCTCACATTTTTAAAGGTTTTTTTTCTCCTCTGGTACCATGAACAGGGCCAAACATGGGTAAAGGTAACCCATACAGCCTCAACCTTACATGAAGAACTACAGGCAGATGAGAAATGCTGAGAGCAGGAGAAATAGTCTTCCCTAGGAAAGAACACACCAATTGGTTGCAATCAAAAAAGTAGGGGCATATATTTTGTGTAACATAAAGTTTACATTCCAAGTTCCTAACTATGGTATTATACCTATCTCTCCAAGGCTGCTTACCTGTGTAATGTATCTTAGCTGAAGGTTGTGTCCATTTTTTTAGCAGTAATTTCCCATTTGAGGGTCAGGATCCCCAAGGGAGACTCTCCATTCACAGGAAAGATCAAAGTGACATCTCTCCAATGTCTCCAGCCATTCTACAAGGGCAAAAGTGATACATGGATGTTTGCCTCTGCTTACATACTGTAAAATAGGTGAGGTGCAGTTCTCTACTCATGCAGTTGTGTGCCTGGATATCTTGAGTAATGATGTACGTTGGGTTCTGGTTGTCAGGGTTAGCCTGGGGTGCATTGGGACTCCTGAATAAGCTCTTTCTATCTGTTTAAATGGCATTTTTAGTATGCTCATCACAAATACCAAGTCATCAGAACTGAAAAATGTGAGCAACATTATACATACTGAGTAGATTATATTATGTATTTAGAAACACACACACACACACACACACACACACAAACTCCAACAATTAATGAAAAAAGATATTAAAGATTTTAAATAGAGCAAAGAAGGGTATATGAGAGGATTTGGGGGAGAAAAGGAAAGGGAGAAATGATGTGATTATATTGTAATCTCAAAAAAATAATTAAAAATTCTGTATCTCAATCCACAGCCATCAACAAATCTGTGTTCTTTTCTCTTGAAGTTTCAATTTTTTTTTGGGGGGGGGCTTTTGCGACAGTGTTTTTCTGTATAGCTTTGGGGCCTGTTGTGAAACTTGCTTTGTAGACCAGGCTGGCTGCAAATTCAAAGAGCTCCACCTGCATCTGCCTCCTTAGTGCTGGGATTAAAGGCATGTTACAACTTTTAGGTCTCAAAATAACCCAGAAGGTAGAGAATTATAACTAACATAGGGAAACTAAGAGTAAGGAATTACAACTCACACAAGGAGATCAAGGGTAACAAAGTATAACTAGTATAAGGAAACAATGAGTAAAGAATTATGACTAATACAAGGAAACTGTTTCAGAGAGGTTAGTAACTCAGAAAAAAATCATTTGGCTATTATAGTTTGAAATGGGACCAAAATTCTGGATTCTTAATCATTATCAGAAGTTCTACTACATTAGTCAGAAAACACATCAGTCTACTCACCAAATCTCCTACTCTTACAATTAGAGCTTTCCCCTGCCAGGTGGTGGCGGCACATGCCTTTAATCCCAGCACTTGGAAGGCAGAGGCAGGTAGATCTCTATGAGTTCAAGGTGAGTCTAGCCTGGTCTACAGAGTGAGTAACAGGACAACCAATGTTATGCAGAGAAACAATGTCTTGAAAAAAAAAAAAAGAAAAGAAAAACAAAAACAATTAGAGCTTTCCCAAAATACGAGGCAGTGGGCAGGACTAGTCTTCACTTCTTTGTCCCCCAGAGATATACATAGAATAGTGGATCCAGGACAATACCACACATGTAATTTTCTGGCTTTGGCTCTGGCTCTGTTGCTGAGAAGTATTGTGATCTTGGGCATGCATTTAACTAATCAGTACTTCATTTTTCTCATCTGAAAAGTCAGGATAATAATGATTAATGAAGGTAGATTAAATAAATTAACACTCACAGAGCACCAAGAGTTAATATCATGTTAGTGTTCCCTACTTATTGCTAAATAAACTGATTTGTCTCATCTATATTAATTAACTCTTTACACATGGAAATAGGTCTGTGTAGAGAAAGGAGGAAATTGTGAAAGTGCTAATGCAGGTAGATGGTGATATTGGGTCTCAAGAAGCTTTTAACAGTATAACAGAGTTCCAACCCTGAGTCTAGCTGTCTGCTAAGTAGGTTCAATGACTGTCAGGTGATTACAAGTAGCAAGAAAGAAAAGGGTTTCCCTTTTTATAATGGAAAGGTTTGGACCCCAAGGTGAGACTGCACAGGAATGTACTAGGCAGCTGGGGGAACTTAAGGAATTTAAGTACTAATCTACACTTAGGGTCATTTGTGTTCTGGCTTCATTTCCTACATAATGTTGTTTGTTTATTTCTTAATTTCATGTCCATGCTGAGTTCTAATTTCCCTTTTGCCTTCTGCCTCATCTTTTCACTTTTCCTTTCTCCCCTGTTTTTATCACTCTTTCTGTCCTTGTGTGCGGCGAGCCCCGGCCAGCGGGGAAGAAAGCCAGGACACAGGGATTCTTCTCCAATCACAGTTTACTGAAGCGCTGCTTGGTTGAGGGAGAGCTGGGGGTGAGGGGCCCTACCACGCAGTTTTTTATAGCGGATTGGCGTGCTTCTGCCTGATAAGCACTAGGCGCCTGGATGTGCATTGCTGTTACTGGCTAACGGGAGGCCAACTTGTAAACAAACCCAGGGCTCCGCCCAGGAAAGGTGCCATCTGGCAGAGAGCCGTGTGGTAACAACCCAGGGCTCCGCCCTGGAGGAAGTACCGCTGTCCACACTTGTGGCTTACTTTTTTAAGCATAAAATTTTGGAAAGCATCTTGTCTTTTATCTAAGAGCTGTCAGATCCCAGGTGTGGTGGTGCCCTGATACTGTCCCACATGAAGGCCTGAGCTCAGCTTAGGCTGGACTCAGATCCCACCTGGGTTGCTAGAGTATAAACAAAGCCCAAACTCAGTATTCCTCAGAAATCTTGTGAAAAAGTTTTCCGTATGTCAGAAAAAGCCATTATTGCTCTTATTCACCCACTAAATTCAACTACCTTTGGCAATGGACATCTGGGTCTTGATTAACACAAACAGACTGCAATAGGTCAAGGTCCCCACACTAGTTCCCAGGCTGTTCTAGATTGCACACTCTCAACTTGTTCCTGATGAAACTGGAGAAGCTTTCTCCACTTTTTTTGCTATTCTTCTCTATGCCCAACTTGGCATTTTGATTCCCAATAAACCTTTCTTTCTGCCCATGGAGTGGTCCAGTTTGGTGGTTTCACTGTATCATCACTTACAAAAAATTTATTTATAAATTTAGCAAACTTAGGAAGATGTAGAGATGACTTGATAGTTTTAATTTCAGTGTTGTCCTCAAATCAGCATTTACTGTGATGAACAATTAATATCCAGGTATTAGGATACTTTGGTAATTATAAGTGATCAATCAAAATGGCTCAAAATACTCAATAAAGAAGCTACAATTTTGGAATTATTCTTGGAAATCATGTGTAAGATACTTTAAAATACAGATATTGATAACAAATTTCTGAAAAGGAGTCCAATAACACAAAAAATATTTCTCAACTTGGCAAATGGGGTTACATGAAATTAAAAGGCTGATGGCAGAAAAAGAAACAATAACTAGAGTTGAGAGATGAGAGATGATCTACACAATGGAGGAAGTCTTTGCAAATTATACAACAGGTTGGGGATTCAAGTCAAGATATTTAAAGAACTGTAAAAAATCAAACATTGAAAAATCATAAACAAACATAAAAGCTCTAATGAACCAAATAGGTCTCAAAAAATACAAATGGCTGTTAAATGCATGAAAATGTGTTCAATATCCTTAGCCATGAGGAAATGCAAGTTAAAGCTATTTTGAAATCCATCTTCTCCTAGTCCAGTGGTTCTCAACCTGTAGTTCATGACCCCACTGGGGTCAAAGAACAATTTCACAGGGGTCACCTATAGCCATCAGAAACATAGATAATTAAATTATAATTCATAGTAAGAAAGTTAGAGTTAAAAAGCTGCAACAAAAATGATTTTATGGTTAGGAGTCACCCTAACATGAGGAACTGTACTAAAGGACTGCAGCATTAGGAAGGTTGAGAAACACAGTACTAGTCAAAATGGCTATCATGAAGAAGGAAATTCTATACATGTATGTGAATAGTTAGGAGAAGAGGCTAATTTCTCAGTTCTAGTGGGGTTATAGACAAGTGTAGCCATTATAGAAATCTGTATAAAAGTCTCTCAAAAATAAATAAATAAAAATTAAATACCTAGCCTGATGGTGGTGGCACACATCTTTAATCCTAGCACTCAGGAGGCAGAGCCAGGCAGATCTCTGTGAGTTCAAGGTCTTCCTGGTCTATAGAGCGAGATCCAGGACAGGCACCAAAACTTCATGGAAAAACCCTATTTCAAAAAACAGCCCCCCGCCTCCCCCCAAAAAACCCAAAAAATAAATAAATAAAACAAAAAATACCTAAATATAATGTAGGTGTGGAGGTACAACACACCTCCAATCTCTGCAATGGCAGATAGATTTCTATGAGTTTGAGCCCAACCTAGTCTATATAGAGAATTCTAGTCACTTAGGCTTGCATTATTAAACCTTGTCTCAAAATATGAAATAAAATGAAATTAATAAAACAAAAAAATACAAAGCTTAACAAAACACTCATGCCACTATTGTATCTGTGGGTATGTTTTCTCATGCTGTTCATTACTATAGACACAGAGTTAACAGCTGTGTAAGACTGCTGATAACTTTCATCCCCTAGTAGTTTATACCTTCCAGCACTATGAAAACTAGCCAGGAGGGAGGAGGCTTTTATATCCTCCTTTATTTTCTCATTTTCTGTGATCAAAGTATTTGGGGTTTTCAGCAATAAGGTCTTTTTGGTGAGCAACCAAGAGAAAAAATAGCTACAGTATGAATTGTCCAAGGGTGCTATGGGTTCCCATACCCAGCACTGGGCTTTTGATTGATAATCTATGATGTCAGGAAAATGCATTATCCCAACTCATATAGAATAACTGTTTAATGTTGCTTTCCCTTTCTTTTCTCTTTCTCCATTTGAGATCTGTATACTTACATGACTTTATAGGTATTCTAAGTTAAATACACAAATCTAGAGATTCTGTGGTTACCAAGCACTTTATGGCTGTATTTAAGGCCTACTCCACAGGAGGATATTCATGCCTGGTATTGTAAATCTTTTCAAGAACTCATGACTGAGGAACTCATAGGCCTTAAGTGAGAACCTCCTACTATTACTTTGCTAAATGGACATAGTACAAGTCATCTTCAAAATATCTTCGTATATTTTGTATCTTTGGAGCTCTTTCTTCAACAGAGAAGCTTCTTTGTGCATCTGAGTACAGTTAATGAAGAGACAAGGGGCCAAAGGGCAGAGAATAATTTTCCTTGGAGTACTCCACCATAAATGGGACATCTATATCATACCACTCCTCCCCAAGGCTAAGGAACTGTGGTGAAAAAAGAGGTGGAATGATTATAAGAACCAGAGGTCAGAGAGTACTTGGAAAAAATACTGTCTTCTGAACACGACAGGATCTCTGAACTTATGAACTCATAATAGTTGGGATTGTCTATACATAGCCTGCAGAAAATCAAGATAGTCAACATTCCACTATGGATCAGGGAGACTTATAGGAGCCTTCATCTGAGCTAAAGAGTTATCAACAGTGATGGCTGCTAGGGGAGATAGAAGCAGTTTTCTTTGGGGGTGACTATACTCCAGTGAATGACTTCACACCCATGAATGAATGAGTAGCACCAATTAAAAAATTAGACATGAAGTTGAACAGGAAATGAAAGCTGCATCCAGGAGGTGTTGGAAGGCATATTATCAAATACATTGTAAAGATGATATCCTAAAAAAATTAATAAATAGTATATTAAGAAATTAAACACAGGTTGTGCATCATGGTGCATGCCTTTAATCCCAGCATTTAGAAGGAAGAGGCAGAGGCAGAGGCAGGGGAATCTCTATGAGTTTGAGACCAGCATGGTTTACAGAGCAAGATCCAAGACAGCAGAGCTACAGAGAAAAACCCTGTCTCAAAACACCAAAAAAAAAAAACAGAAAAAGAAAAAAAAATTAAACACAGTACTGCATGATATAGGCACAACACCCCTAGATCTTTATCTAAAGAATTTTATCTCACATTACAGAGATACTGCATATTATGTTTATTGCTGCACAAAAGCTAGAATATGGAGCTCACCTAGATATTTATCAACAAATGAATAGTTAGTAAAAATATGATATATCCACAAAATACAATTTATCTAGTTGTAAAGAGAAACATAAATAAGGCATTTGCAATAAAATGAACATAATTGGAAATCATTATATTAAACTATTTTGCCAGACTTAGAAAGACAAATACTGTGTGTTGAGAGCTAGATATATATTTAATGTGTGTGTTTGTGTGTGTGTGTGTGTGTGTGTGTGTGTGTGTGTGCTGACTCTGCAAAAGGGACCATGAGAGGGAAGGAAGAAATCATAAGGGGAGAGGGAGAGACAGTAGGAAAATACATGTGGTATGAAAGCTTCTAGCAATGTGCTCTAAAGGAGCCTAGAAATACTTCCTTCACCAAAGTGTCCCATGAGGATATTCATCATATACTAAGGTCTGTGTGAATGTTATGGGCCCTGCCTTCTTAGAAGATGACTAAAACCCAGGACACAAGAGCATCCCTTATTAGCTCAGAGAGTAATGAATGTTCTCAGTTTCCTCACATATGAAGTAAAGGTGATTATCTTACCTCAGAGCACTGATAAAAGGATTAAATACATCAATGAACCAATAAAGCAAATTATACTGTACATACAAGGCAACTATTCATCCAAGTAGCTGCTTTAGGTCACAGCTCAGGTTAGTGATTAAAGAAAATAATTGAATTCTTCAGGAGACAGTCTGGCTCTAATTCTCTTAATGCTGAAGAGATGCAGTCATGGCTCTTGGTGAAAGAAAGCCTTGTAATAACTTCAGGTTAGATGAGATATTTGACAATTGGTTTAAAATTAAAAAAAAAAAAACCACAGGAAACAATTTAATGTCTACAAGGACGTTTAGGTGAGGTAAAAAATACAAAGCTTCCCAACTTGTTAAGGTTGATTGTTGATTGTTGATCAAAGGTGATAACTAACCTCTTGTTCCCATTCCTGCCCTCAGTCTCCTGATATATATATTGATAGATGGGTGTATAACCCAAAGATCTAAAGTACAGCTGACTGTCTTTTATGTACAAAAGTTTAGGTTTGTGATTCCTTTAATATTACTTATAAGATTAACTGTAAAATGATTGATTCTTTCTTTGTAGCCACAGTATGCAGTCTGCCAACAAAAGAGTTGGCTGTGAAAAATACTTTCTGTCTGCTCATATTCTGTTAATTTATAATAAGTTACAAAGACATAAATGTATATGAGATACTGGGATGACTTTGTTTTTAATCATGCAAGGGAGATGAAAAACATGTACTCTGTAGGAACTTAGCAGAATTGCTGTATGGGATAGATATTAGAATTAACAGATTGTTTTTCTAGAAGTATCTTGACCTTGAAGAACTCTTGTTAAAAACCATGACTGTTTTGCTGAGGGGGCCTTGCAGCCATCCCGTGACTTTGGTCACAAGACACATCAGGTACACTGGGGACTCTTGTATTATTGTGTATTGCACCCAATGCATAGTGAAGGACAAGAGTCATGGAGGCATGTAATGGGCCCCTTCAGTAAGACATGTAAATTAAGGTTAGGAACTTTGGTATGAGATAATACTTTATGTAATAATCAATAAATATGCTTTTGTACAGTTGTTCAAGGTCCATCTAGTCAGTTCATCACAAGAGGCTTGACCCTGTCCATGATTACAAATAGAGAAGGAAACCATCAAGAAAGTGTGTGAGTGTCATTTTCCAATCACCCTCAGATAGAAAAGTCCAGTACACACCAACACTGTAGGTTTCTTTTCAGGTTCTGTGCTGCCTGAAGCACCCCTCCCGGGCAGCATTACTTTTGCCTCAGGGCTTTTTGCTTTTCTTTCTTTATAGATTGCTTTCACTGCTACTCTATGTCTGGCTCGCCTCTGCCTGTCTTCTAACCCTAGGCATCTCCCTCATGCTTTCCTCCTCCTTTTGCTTTTCATCCTGAGCCTAAAGTTCTCCTTCTAGTTATTCTCTCTGTCCACCAGCCCCATTTATCCTTTCTCCTGCCTAACTATTGACTATTCAGCTCTTTATTAGACTAATCAGTGCCATAGAGAGGCAAGGTGAACCAAATTCAACACATCTTTACATAATTAATGCACATCCTTACATTGTTAAACAAATGCAACATAAACAAATGTAACACATCTTTACATAGTTAAAATAATATTCTGAAAATCAGGTCCATCACAACATTCTATACTAGTAGCTAATTTATTTCTGTTCTAATTTTCTTTCTTTTGCTATGATAAATACCATGACCAGAAGTAACTTGTGGAGGAAAGGGTTACTTGACTTACACTTTCACATCAGTCCATCATCCAAGGAAGTCAATCTAGTAACTCAAGATAGGAGCCTGGAGGTGAGAACTGAATCCTAAGCCATGGAGGAACACTATCTTGCTCTCATGACATGCTCATCTTGTTTTCACATACAACCCAGGACCACCTGCCTACAAGTGTCACTGCAAAACAGGACCACAGGTCAATCTGATAGCATCAGTTCTTCACTTGAGTTTTCCTCTCTTCAGATGATGGGATTTTATGTTGAGTTGATAAGATAGTGCATGAGGTACTGAGATAAGGGGTAAAGGATCCAACTTTGTTATGTTTGTTTTATGTTTAACTTCCATGGCAATCCTAAGTGCTATTAGCAGTACTGGTTCAAGACAAGAGTCCCCTAGCATGGAATAGTTCAGTTACTCACACTAAGTGACCAACTCTAAGTAGTAGAAGGACTGCAGTATAGATGACCTACTGCTTTCTGCTGCCAAGGTCATTATATTCTTTCAAATTTGCTATAATTTTGTAGCAAGCAAGGAATATGTGAACAGTTCATGTGAGCATTCATGATTAAAATTTTATTTCCTGGCTCCTTCTGAGTTATTGGTGAGAATGTAAAAATAATAATGAGAAGTACATTATGTTTTCATGAACTGTTACAGCTATTTAATTTAATTTAATCCTCAATAAAGGATTTGTTTTTATCCCAACTCCATAGGCTAAGAGACTGACATCTGTAATGTCCATGTTTCTTAGTCATCATAACAGTGAAGTTTGAACACTGGCAGTCTGACTGTCCGGGCCAGGAGCTAGGAGGCTCCCACACATATAAAGAATGTGCTACTGTCATTATCAAGGGCTTCACTGAGTCTACAATATGCTTTATCCTGGTTCTTTGAAAGGGAAAGACAACACACACCCAGACACAGACACACTCATATGCATACTCAGACACATATGTATACCCACTCTTTCTCTCACATACAGAGATTGATATATTTGTGTCTATGTTTTACATGTCAAGTGCAATTTTTAGTATTTACATTAGAACTGTTGCTTTGTTTCTATTCTTCTGAGTATGTAAGTTTCTTTTCTAGTGTTCAATGTCAGCCTCTATCTAAGTTTTAGTGAAAACCTGAAGCCCTTTCATGTGGCTCACTTCTGAAGCCATGCTCATTGTTAGGGAACTCTTTCATAGACCCTATGCAGAAAGTAGTTTCAAGACAGGATGAGAAGGTCTTGGGGTCTGGATGACTGAGGACATATTAATCATTCTGGAGTCTGAATGTGCTATTGTTGAGCAGACATTTCCATTTGGGGACTGGCTGGAGACTCATCCGGAAGCTTTTGTGCTTGTAACTAAATAAAACCTTTGAGTTTCAGGTCATCATAAAGTTGGTAATTACATGAGAGGACAATGTGCAATGGGAACTTCCCACTGCCCTGGTTGGGGTCAAAGTATACGCATCTCCATCACTGTTCTTAACTCTGTTCCTTTACAAGATTGTTCTAAGTGAAAGTGAAATGGAAGAAAATCACATTTAAACATTCCCTTTAATTGCCTTTATTTATTTGTTTGTTTATTAATTTATTCATTTACTTGTTTGTTTATTTTCTCTGTGTGTGAGAGAGTGTTCCTTCTAGAGTTCAGAGGGCAACTTGTAGAGTCAGTTCTACCCTCCTGCCATGTGGCTTTCAGAGATGAACTCAGGTTGTCAGGCCTTGCAGTAAGAGTTTTTACCCACTACACCATTTCCCCAGGCTTGGAGAACCACATTTTTAGACATAGACATAAACTGTCTCTATGTACAATCTTCCAGTAAAGATGACATAGCTTGCTTCTGTTTTTTGAATCATGGACTAATATTTGACTCAAAATTTACCAGAACCTGGGCTACTGTCACCTCCTAGTTCCAGGACAACCTCCAGGAGAACTGTCTAGCAAAGGAAGAGAGAAGGCCCAGGGCAGCCAGCCAGCTTGAGGAAACACCAGCTCATGAGAAGGAATGGTGTGTCTGGTAACCAGTATGTACAATGCTAAAAGTATGATTACTATTTTTCAGTTTCAATGTAATTCTTAAAATATTAATAATATTTGGTGACTAAGCTATTGAACCACAGAAACTAGTTTCCTACTTAGTCAGGCTAGCTGTTCTGTGATGCCATAGGGCTCACCTATGATGCAGAATGGTCCTAAGGCAGAGCTTCCTGGCATGTCCTAGGCCCCTTTGATGTACATTGGTGCTTAAGCAGAAAGAGCCCCAAGGTACCAAGCCAGTATAATTTTAATTTCTTTCAACCAGGATTCATTGATCTTTGTTTGATTGCATAACCCAGAAAACTTTGATTTCCTGGTAAGTTCTCATGGGATGACCTAGTCATAGCAGTGGGGGAGGGGCAGAGTCTATATTACTTATACCTTAATCTCAAAGACATACAATGCAGGTGACAGTGTTACTGTTCTTATAGAACTTATGGGAGACTAAGCACACACACACACACACACACACACACACACACACACACAAATGGCAATATAATCATGATAGGTTGTGTGAGGTGGGAAAGCCATTTATTTATCCAGCAGTCAGTCTCTGCACATCTAACTTCCATCTGTACCCTGGAGAACTGTACAGACAGACAGACAGACACACACACACACACACACACACACACACACACACACACACACACACACATGCTGTAACCCAGCACCATACCCTTTCCCTGGCCTCATGTCTGAGAAGTTTCTTGTATACAGGGATTGCATTCCAATGGGACAGGGCGACCATTAGATAAATGAGAAAATATAATTTGCTAACAATAAAGGCCTTGAGCAAAAAGCCAGGAAAAGGAGTCTCAAAAGCCAGAAGTTGTACTAGATGGTGGTGGCATATACCTTTAATCCCAGAACACGGGAGGCAGAACAAGATGGATCTCTGTGAGTTTGAGGCCAGCCTGGTCTACAGAGCAAGATCCAGGACAGGCACCAAAACTACACAAACTACAAAACTACCTGTGTCAAAACAACAACAACAAGCCAGCAGTTGCTTTAGAATGACAAGGATGGGCTTTCTTTTGTGTTTGTGTTTTAGAATAATGGACTAAGCAAATTTACTCTTATTTTCCCTTTGCTCACTGACTTAAGCAGGAGAGTGAACAGGCAGGCTCACTTAAAGATAATCAGCCTCCTCATGTTTTAAAAATTGAACCAATTCAGAGTCTTGGGTCCTTCATTGAAAAGAGTCATTGTCTTTTGAGTTTGAGTAATCAAGTACAGTCCCAGATAGAGGATTGTGTTTCAGGAAAGAAGTTGTGGGAGAAGCCTGGGATGTCTCAATATCTCACACTGTGTAGAAGAAAAGGGAATTACTTTAGAATTTCACTGCATCCACATTTCCTTGGAGAATTTGTAAACACTAACCCTCAGAGATGATTTTAGATGTCATGGGAACAAACACAGCATTATGAGCATGAATAAAATCTTGTCATAACTACAGGGGGTCTGGGTTGCAGCTGAAGTTTTTCTCCAGTCCTACCTGGCCGACAGTCTGACAAATCTCTCTCACCTGCCAGTACCATAACTGTTTAGACCCAACCAAGTAAACACACAGAGACTTATATGGTTTACAAACTGTATGGCCGCAGCAGGCTTCTTGTTATCTAATTTTTATATCTTAAATTAACCCATTTTTATAAATCTATACCTTGCCACATGGCTCACAGCTTACCAGTATCTTACATGTTGGTACTCATGGTTGTGGCTGGTAGTGTCTCCTTACTCAGCCTTCCTGTTTCCAGATTTTTGTTTGTTTGTTTGTCCTGCCTATACTTTCTTCCTGGCTACTGGGCAATCAGCATTTTATTTATACAGAGTGATAACCACAGCACTTCCTCTTTTCTATTTTTTTCAAAAAGGGTTTTAACTTTCACACAGTAAAATTACATATAACAAAACAATCATCAAGCAAGCATTACAGTTACACTATCTAGTCTATTTATAATATCTAGTCTATTTGTGTTTGGCAAAATTAAAGAGGATATCCTATCTATCTTATATTTGTGAGTCTAAGGTTTTATATCTAACTTATCTTTTAGCATAACTAAGGAAAATTATATCTAGTCTTCAACTACATCAAAGACCTCAGAAGGATATAATATTACCTGAGAAACAGGAAAAGGATGCAAGCAACTTTTGGGAGTCTTGTAGGGTAGACAGCTACAGCTGGCAGCCTGGACAGTCATTCAAAGTTCCTTGGTAAAGTTGGGGCATCTGTCTTTAGCCCACAGGTCTAGAGTCTCTTGGTCACTTGTCTCAGTGTCCTGTAGAATATCTGGCAGTCTCCTCTATGAAGCAGGAACCTGAAGGACCATTTTGCCAAGCAAAGTTCAGTGGTCACCTTCCTATGGATCCTGCATGTCCAGTCAATCAAGCAGTCAAGGCAAGAAAATTTTCTTGCCCAAATGGCTATTTTTGTCAAGGTGAATATAAACTCTATATGGAGTGTCTTTGATGCCCATCGTCCTCTCTGATGTAAATCCAGTGCTGCCGGGAGTAGACATGTCTCATTGTCCAGATAGTCTAAATTTTTAAAACATTTTAAATGCCATATTCTGTATGTCTTTGAAGTGTTTGAAGATCACTTATCTCTCTGAAATATATCTATGTATACCTAGAAAACTTAACTAACATGCTACAAGTTTGACTATCATAGAAGACTGACTATTAATCTGTATTTCTTAATTAACCATTACAATCTAAATGAGTTACATAAACATAATACCTCAAACAAGAATAGAAATATATATATATTAAAATATACAAAATTAAGTTTAAACTTGTATCAATAAACTAAAATCCATAGCAATGTAAAACATTTTAAACAAGTTGTTACTTTTTAAAAGTAAGTTCAATAATCTATCCTTTAATCTTAGCATATCTATATCACTGGGTAAACTAATAGTTTCTTTTTTCTATGGTGACCATTTTTAGAGATTTGTTTCAGGGATAGTTCTTCTTTTCATATGCATTTATAATGGGAAAAGTATTAAAATACAAATCCAGCCAAAACCCCAGCATTGGAAGGGGTGATACTAGCTGTTGACAGCTGCCAGTGGTTGGGAGAAGAGGTTTTCTTCAGGGATGAGGTTCCTGAAAGTTTACCTATGTTTCAGTATTCAGATTGTTTTTCTTTTTCTCTTTCTTTCTTTCTTTCTTTCTTTCTTTCTTTCTTTCTTTCTTTTTTTTTTTAAGAATGAAACGTGAAGAAATAAGGGAAATGTGGTGGAGGGGATGAAAATAAATTGGAGAAAAAAAAGTGGGTAATTGACCAAATGACATTATTGTAACACAAATCATGAAAGTTCTTATTAATTAAATTATTTAAAAGCCTGGGGCCATATTGGGGTAAAAGCTGAAAGATCAGAGAGGCAGAGCAGAAAAGTCACTAATTCTTACCCCTATGAAATCCTCTACTGAAAGAGAGTGAGCTCTTTTCTCCACCCCACCTTATCACTTCTTCTCTCTGCCCATGTCTATCACTTCCAGCCTGTCTATACAGACATCCAGACCTCTATGGTTAACTAGCAGCTAACTCCTCCTTCTGATTTTCAGGCAAGCTTTATTTGTTAGAGCACAAATAAAATATCACCACAATTCCCTTATTTTGTCTAAAATAAAATAAAATTATAACTAACATAAGAAAAAACTATATACAATAAGTACAATAAGTATATATAATATATACAGGCAATAAATCCATCAAAAAATTTTAGTCCATTTCCATTTGACAAATTCAGAGAAAATACTCCAATATCAACCCTACCTTTGTGTATCCAAAGGATTGTATCTAATTCACCCATCCTAATTAACTTTATCAACCAAAAACTATCTCTTGATGTCTTTCAAATTTATACACTATACACCTCTTTAGTAAGTATCTTTTTGAAATTTGTTAACAAGAAAAACTATAACGACAATTATCTAATCTTCAAGTCCCTCAGAGACCCGAGAAGGGAATAATACTAACTATCATTCTGACGTGACAGAAACAGTCGCTTGCCTAGATAGTCACCCAAGATTTCTCTGCAGTTGTTGGAGCATCCATCTTCAGCCTACAGGCCCAGCATATCTGACAGACTCATCTGTGAAGCAGGATTTTATATTTTGGAAGTCCTTTATTTTGTGTCCTTCTTGTCCATTTTGGATAGCAGACTTTCAGCTATCAAGGCAAGGGCACTTTCTTGCCCAGTGGCTAACTTTTGCCACAATGAAAGTAAACTCCATATATAGAGTTTCGTCCTGTCCATCATCTTCTTTGAAGTATGTTGGTGCTGCTAAGAGCAGACATGTCTCACTGTCATTAAAGAAAAGAAAAATCTATGTTATTAAAACCATATTCTGTACATCTCTGAAGTGTTTGAAGATGACCTGTATATCTAAAATATATTTCTGTTTGACCTTGAAAACATAATTAATATGACTACAAGCATGATTATAATGATTATTAACTTGCATTACTTATATTCTAATTAGTTGGTAATAATAACTTTCAAGGAATAGCAATTTGCATTACATTGTTAAATGAGCTGTCTAGGTACAGTACCTTGAACAAAATTAGAAATATATGTACAGTGTTTTCTAACAAAATCAAGCTTAATTTTGTATCAATACACATAATTTGTATACAATATACAAAAGTCTAATCAAATGTAAACATTTAAAATTAGTAGTTGACTTTTAAAAGTAGATTTAATAATCTACCTTTTTATCTTATCATAACCATATTTTCTCATTTTTCTTTTCAGAGTAGATTGAATAATCTACCCTTTATTTTATCATTTTGATTTTTTCAGAGTAGATTCAATAATTCACCTCTTATCTGTATCCTCTTTTTTTCAAATAAAACCCTCAAATCTAATTTTTTGGTTTAACATTTTTCATGACCATTATCAATTAACAACTTGTAACCCACTAATCATCCTAAACAATGACAATTATCCATGACCCAGTGAATGAACAAAAATCACCCACCTCTTGGAATGTGGATGTCATATTATTAAAATTACTTACTGATGTCTGGGAGCAAAGGCATCTTTAGAGGATCCTGAAAAGAAAAAAAAAATGGGTTAATTGTCAAGTCCTGGGAGAGGTAGCTGTATCATTTGTTGTCCAGGCTATGCATAAAGGGAAAATGTACGGCTTGTTTCAAGTCCTTGCTCAAGTAATCTGCGAGGCTGAGTCATCTCAGCTAGCCATATAAATTGTCCTGAACAGTTTATAGTCCAAGACAAATCTTTGGGTAGTGTTTGTCATCTTAGTGGTATTATTATCATCCTAATGGAATCATTGTTGTGGGGCCCCATTATCTTTTTAGAGACTTCAAAGGTGCTGTTAGGCATGGTCATGGTTCCCAGCAGAAAAATGATAGAGACTTGAACCCAAAATCATAGTTAATTTAAAATGAATGGTCATGCTTATTGTTGAACTATCACCTCTTCTAATTAAGAGGTCTCTCTTGTTCAGTTCAAACCTTTATCAATTTTGACAGTATCCATAGTTTTCTTCTTCTGTAGAAACAAAAGCAAAATCCCGTCCCCACCATAACACATATCCTGGTTTCCATTCTAAAGTCAGCACATCTTTAAAGTATCTAGGCTAATTTAGTTCAATAGTTTTTTTTTTTTTTCTGTTATCTAGTGTCTCTTGACAGCCATTGTTCCTTTCTCATTAGTACTGAGAAAATTCAAAGTTAATAGAGCATTATGCAGTCAATTTCTAGGGGTAGGGGTTTGTATTACCCCTTTCTGTTTATTTAGCATGTCCTTTAGAGTTCTGTTTGATCTTTCTATGACTGTTTGGCTGTAGGATTATGTGGTATACCTGTAATGTGCTTTATATTGTAATAAGCAAAAAACTGTCTCATTTTACCAGAGACATATGATGGAGCATTGTCAGTTTTAATTTGTACAGGTATACCCATGATGGCCATAACTTCCAGCAAATGAGTGATTACAGAATCAGCTTTTTCAGAACTCAAAGCAGTTGCCCATTGAAATCCTGAATAAGTATCAATGGTATGGTATACATATTTCCAAATTCTGCATAATGAAACACACCCATCTGCCATATTTCATTCCTCCAAGCACCCTTTGAGTTATATCCTGCTGGTAGTGGAGTATGATTGTAAAAAAGAACAAGTAGGACATTTCCTTATAATTTTCTTGGCTTGATGCCAGGCTATGGAAAAATCCTTTTTATAAAAAACCCTTAATATTGACATGATGCTTTTTATGAAATTCTGAGGCCCCTTGCACATTTCCAATTAATAGTTTATCAATATCATCACTAGCTTGTGATAGAGGGCCTTGCAGTCCCATATGGGATTGGATGTGAGTAATATGCAAGAGATGCTTCCTAATCCTGATTATTTCTTGCAACTAAATAAATAACAAAGTTAATTCTGGCTCATCAGGGATAAATTCTTCAGTTTCAATAATTAAGACCACTCTTTCAGCATGCTGACAGTCAGTAACTATGTTGAGAGGTTCCAAAAGTCCATTAATACCATCCAAATGGCATATAATTCTGATTTTTTTTTTGATAGAATTATAAGGACTTTGAACCACTTTATGCAATTTTTCTGATTTGTAACATGCCTTTCATTGTTTGTTTACATCTGTATAAAATGTAGGGGCTCCAGATTTTGGTGTTTCCCATACAATTTGAGGCAGGGCCCAGTTTGGTCTCTTTATGAGTTCAATTCTACTTCTTTTTGGATATTTGTTGTTAATTTCTCCCAAAAAAAATACTGCAAGCTCTTTGCCAAGGTTTATTTTCTAACCATAATTTGCCAATTTCATCATCAGTTAAACATACTACAATTTCTGCTGTGTCTATTCCTGCTAATTGATTAAGTCTCAAATTTTCTTTTAAAATCAATGCAGACACATTTTCCACATAAGTTTTTAGTTTGTTTATTTGATAGAAATATCCATTAGAATATAATATATTCTTTCTGTTGGAGAATGCTTAGAGGATAAAATATCCAAGATGCAATCAAGCTTTGATCCAAATGACTTACATGTGCATCATGTATTTTCTTTTCCACCAAAGCCAATTCTCTCTCAGCTTCAGATGATAATTATCTTGGACAATTTAAGTCCTTGTTACCCTCTAAGGTTTTGAACAAATTACTCAGTTCATCATTTTTTACCCCAATAGCAGTCCATAGTCTGGAAATGTTTCTAAATAATTTTTGAAAGTCATTAAGAGTCTGTAATTGATCTCTTATAATTTGCACCTTTGGGAGTCTAATTTTTTTGTAGACCTATTTTATATCCTCAATAAGTAATAGAATCTCCTCTTCACATCTTATGAGGAGCAATTTGTAATACCCAGCAACACAAAATTTTCTTTGCTTCTTCAAACATTTTTCTAAAGTATCTATACATGAATCTGCTAGTAAAAATGTCATCCATGTAATGGTAAATTATAGATTAAAGAAATTGTTTATGTATTACTTCCAATGGCTGTTTTACAAAACATTGGCACATGGTTGTGCTATTTAACATCCTCTGTGGGAGAATAATCCATTGATATCCCTTGACTGGCTCGGAATTATTGTAAGTAGGTACCATGAATGCAAATTTTTTTCTGTCTCTTTCTTGTAAGGGTATTGAGAAGAAACAGTCTTTTAAATTGATAACTGTTAGATGCCATCCTTTAGGAAACAGACTAGGAAAAGGAATTCCAGATTATGGAGAGCCCATTGGCTGAACTGTTTTTTTAATTGCTCTTATATCTGTTTCCATTCTCCACTTATCAGATTTTTTAAAATAACAAATACAGGAGAATTTCAAGGGCTGGTTGATTCTTCAATATGCTGAGCATTTAACTGCTCTTGTACCAGTTATTCTAAGGCCTGTAGTTTCTCTTTTGTTAAAGGCCATTGCTGAACCCATACAGACTTTTCCCTTAACCATTTTAAAGGTAGAGCTGTTAGTGTCTTTGAAAGAATAACAGTTATTGTACCCTGTTCTTGGACAATCTGGATGGTCGGTGATTGTTCTCTATAATACCTTCTAACATTTTTCTCAGAAACATATGCTTATGGTTTGTTTCTGAGGTTGAAAGAATGTTAATCTGGTTATTGCAATGTTGTAATAAATTATGTCGCCATAGTTTTATAGCTATATTAGCCATATATGGCTTTTTTCCCCTCTCTGTCCTTCTGGCACTATACTTTTGACCCATCTCATGCTCTGTTTCACTTGAGATAATTTTCCAATCTCCAAAAGCTTAACGTTTACCTTGTGAAGAGGCCAATTTGGATGCCAAGATTCTGGTGCAATTATTGTTATGTCTGCACCTATGTTTACAAGACCTTCCATGAGAATGTCATTTATTTGTATTTTTAATTTTGGTTTTTGTTCATTCATAGAAGTTTGCAAAAAAAAAATTGCTTTATGATATCTCCTGAAGTTTTTGTTCTCTCTTCTATACCTGGTCTTTCACCTGAGTGGTGTGTATTTTATAAATTTAGGTTATTTAATTGCTCTTGGAAAGTATTTCTTCTATGATTGCAGGAAAGGACTCAACTGATTTTGTCATGGGAGCCTGCAAGAAGCCCCTCAAGGAGTTTCCCAATGACAAAGGCAAAGGATTACCTTGTCTGTCTCTTGTTGGTCTATGTTCATTAGTCCAATGTTTGCCTTTACCACAACTTTTTCATATTCCATAAGGGATGGCCATTATTTTGGGATTATTCCTTGAAAAAATATTGTTTCTAGGAATGCCCAGTTTAGAGTCCCTTTTGAGGTGACTTTGTTTACTACAATTGAAACACCTGACATTACTATTTTTCTTCAAACCTCTGGAAATTATCTCTCCTGTCCAAGTATCATCATAGTCATGAGATTCAATATTAATTGTATCTCAGATCCACTTCTCCAAGGGCGCTGATCTTGCTTTTAATGGCCTAATTATCCTTTTGAATTGTTCATTAGCATTTTCAAAAGCCATAGATTGAATTATTATGTGAAGATTCTAAATTTGATATGTTATTTACTGCTGAAGACAGCCTTTGTGTGAAATCATGAAAGTTTCTTTTGGGCCCTGTATAACTTTTGTAAATGACCCAATTTTCTTTCCTAC
This sequence comes from Onychomys torridus, assembly GCF_903995425.1. Classification (NCBI taxonomy): domain Eukaryota; kingdom Metazoa; phylum Chordata; class Mammalia; order Rodentia; family Cricetidae; genus Onychomys; species Onychomys torridus. The sequence continues at coordinate 4,829,845 of NC_050444.1, forward strand.
TTCTTCAATTCTGTCTCAAGTATCCAAGCCTGCCATTTGGCATACAATTAAGGTGTGATCATCATATAAAGATTGTCTTTATATGTCAGCAAAATCAGCTTATCCAAGAAGTTGATCTTGAGAAATTTCCATATCTATAGCCCTACATCATTGTTTAATTGTCTTAGCCTTATCTTTCCACCAGGTCCTCCATTTTAACTGGGGGCCAGCTTCTAAAACAGCTTTAACCAAATCTTTCCAGTATTGAGGCACAATGCTATTAGAAGTTGACCACAAGTTTATCATTTGCTTCATATAAGGAAAATGCATACCATTTGACACTATGGTTTCTTTGAATCCTCTCAAATCTAACGTTTGCACAGGAGTCCAATCTGCACATACACAGCCTTGAGCATTTGGCAGTTCCTGTAAAGTTACTGGAGAGATTAAGTTGGCTATCTGAAAGCCTTAGGCTGGTTCTCTGTAACTATATAATGCAATGCAGATATAAGTTTACCTTTAAATTCCTCTATCTGGGTCTGAATTTCTCTATGATCTCTTTTAACAAGTTTTTCTAAAACTTTTATCTTGGCACTCATATTAACCAACTTTTTAATGATGAAACAAAAAATGATCAAACAAATAATATTTAAAATTGATGTCATGTAAATCCCATCCACATTAATTATCCTCTCATTTAATTGTTACATTTTGAGGCCACCTAATGTGTCATCAGAGACCATATTCCCTCTATTGTAAAAATGTTTCCCATTTTTTTAAACTTTTTATTTTATTATATTATTATTATTTTTTTTATTATATTTATTGTTTAATTTTATACATCAGCCATAGGTTCCCCTGTCCTCCCCCCTCCCGCCCCCACTCCTACCTTCCCCCATCCCCTCCCCTCCATTCCTATCTCCTCCAGGGCCAAGACTCCCCTGGGGATTCATTTAAACCTGGTGGATTCAGTACAGGCAGGTCCGGTCCCCTCCTTCAAGGCAGAGCAAAGTGTCCCTGTGTAAGCCCAAGGTCCCAAACAGCCAGCTCATGCACTAAGGACAGGTCCTGGTCCCACAGCCTGGATGCCTCCCAAACAGTTCAAACTATTCAATTGTCTCACTTATCCAGAGGGCCTGTTCCAGCTGGGGGTTCCACAGCCTTTGGTTCATAATTCATGTGCTTCCATTTGTTTGGCTATTTGTCCCTGTGCTTTTTCCAATCTTGAGCTCAACAATTCATGCTCTTACAGTCTCTCCTCTTTCTCTATAATTGGACTCCTGGAGCTCCACCTGCAGCCTGGCTGAGGATCTCTACATCCACTTCCATCAGTTATTGGATGAGAGGTCCAGCACGACTGTTAGGGTGTTTAGCCATCTGATCACCAGACTAGGTCAGATCAGGCTTTCTCTCGACCATTGCCAGCAGTCTACAGAGGATGTATCATTGTGGATTTCAGGGAACCTCTCCAGGACTCTGCCTATTCCTGTTCTCATATGGTCTTCATTTATCATGGTCTGTTATTCCTTGTTCTCCCTTTCTGTTCTTGGTCCAGCTGGGATCTCCTGCTCCCCTAAGATTTCTTTCCCTCAAACCTTGTCCTTCATTACTCCCACTGTCATCCATGTTTTTCATGTAGATCTCATCCATTTCTCTGTCAATGGGTGATCCCTGTGTCTTTCCTAGGGTCCTGTTTTCTAGGTAGCCTCCCTGGAGTTGTGGAGCAGTCTAGTCATCTTTGTTTTACATCTAGTATCCTCATATGAGTGAGTACATACCATGTTTGTCCTTCTGAGTCTGGGTTACCTCACTCAGGTTGATTTTTTCTAGATCCAACCATTTGCCTGCAAATCTCATGATGTCATTGTTTTTCTTTGCTGAGTAGTACTCCATTGTGTATATGTACCATATTTTCTTTATCCATTCTTCAATTGAAGGGCATCTAGGTTGTTTCCAGGTTCTGGCTATTAAAAACAATGCTGATATGAACATAGCTGAGCAAATGCCCTTCTGGTATGATTGAGCATTCCTTGGGTATATGCCCAAGAGTGCTACAGCTGGGTCTTGGGAGAGATGGGTTCCCAATTTTCTAAGGAAGCGCTATATTGGTTTCCAAAGCGGCCGTACAAGTTTGCATTCCCACCATCAGTGGAGGAGAGTTCCCCTTGCTCCACATCCTCTCCAGCATAAGCTGTTTTCTGTGATTTTGATCTTAGCCACTCTGACAGGTGTAAGGTGGTATCTCAGAGTCGTTTTGATTTGCATTTACTGGATAATTAGGGATGTTTCCCATTTTTTAATGTGGGAAAATTTTTCCTTTAACTAATTCTTGCCTTTAAGAAATCTTAATTGACTCACCAAATTTTCTCTTTCTTTTCTTTTCTTTCTTTCTTTCTTTTCTTTCTTTCTTCCTTTCTTTCTTTCTTCCTTCCTTCCTTCCTTCCTTTCTTTCTTTCTTTCTTTCTTTCTTTCTTTCTTTCTTTTTTTGCAACAATGTCTTTTATTAGGCACAGGATTTTAAATGATCTCCTCAATTTCTCCATACACAGGCAAAACTAAGTGTGCCGTTTTACATACTGGAGCTTGCCAACTGAATCACTATCTAGAGAAAGGAAAATTATCCCCAACCTGCTTAGCCAGGAGGCCAATCCATCTGCTGATCCCTGAGAACAAGGAGATGAATATGGTAGACAGACTATCCCCCATCTGCACCTTCATTCACCACCATCCAATAACCCCATTTCAGGCCCAGATCCATAGCACATTTCTTGCCAACAATCATTAAATGTCCTAGAAGATTTTCGTCATCATCTTGTGCTACAGAAATATGGGATATATGCTTCTTGGGTATCACCAGGAAATGTGTTGGTGCTTGAGGGGAAATGTCATGAAAAGCAAGACACCGGTTGTCCTCAAAGATGATCTTGGTGGGGATTTCTTTGCGGATGATCTTTGCTGAAGATTGTGTCGCTGCCGGGCTGGGCCACCTGAGCCTTGGCAATCTAGTCAGCCATTGCCACTGCCGCTGGCCATCCTTCCCACTCCTGACTCACCAAATTTTCTGATAATGATTATTTAGATGTGAGGCTGACTGCTTCTGTGTAGAGCAAGCAGTAGATGCCTGAGAGAGTTTCAAGGCAGTTACCTAGTGTGTTAGCAGCCTGAGATTGGGATCCAAGGAGAGCCCACAACCCTCCAGGAGAGAAGAAACCAAAGAGACTCCATGTGTGGTGGAGACTCCGGGTGATGCAGCTTGGGCCTGAGCTGGGGCCCACAAGGCCACAGGCAAGAGAGTCTTTGGGAAGTCATGCCACAAATGTTGGGTCACCAAATGTAACATGAATCTTAAAAGTTCTTAACAATAAAAAACTTAAAGCCAGATATTGGGATAAAAGCTGAAAGATCAGAGAGGCAGAACAGCAAGTCACTAATTCTTACCCCTATACAATTCTCCACTGAAAGAGAGTGAGCTCCTCTCTCCACCCCACCTTATCATTTCTTCTCTCTGCCCAGATAGATCACTCTGGCCTGTCCATATAGACCTCCAGACCTCTATGGTTAACTAGTGGCTAGCTCCTCCTTCTGATTTTCAGGCAAGCTTTATTTGTTAGAGCACAGATAAAATATCACCACACATTATATTATATGCATCTATGAAAATCTTTATAAAAAAATAACTAGGTAAAGTGAGAAAAAAGTCTTCCTGGAAAAGTTCAAGAATACTCGAATGTTCAGTTCTTTCAAGAATAGAAGCAACACACTACAATAGTGGTCTAAAACAACTTCTGCTTCAGGTACAAATACAAACTGCAAACGAGGTTTGCCCAGGCATTGCCATACTTGACTCCCATTCATTTGACATCATGGCTTCATACAATGTTTTTTCCATATACTTTTATTCTACCTTTTAAAAGTAAAATATTTATTTGGGTCCTATACCAGCTTTCAGTGTAGGCTAGAAACAAAATAACGAGAATATCATCAACTTAGTATCTATAGACACATAATCTCATATGGACCTCCAACTGGAAGTAGACTAGAAGCTAGAGATTCATATCCTGTGTTTATTAGTTGGCTATCACTAATAAATGTTTGGAAATTCTCCAGAGTCATGGATGAATTCAAATTAACTCTTGGATATTGTCATTCTGTTGATAAATCATTTGTGTTGATGATTATCAACACCTCTTGTTTTCTGTCTATGCATTATTTTACTGTTCTGCTTTTTGTCCAACAGAGACGATCTTTAGAACTCCAGATAGGTATTTGAAATTGCATTTTGGATTTGAATTAGCAAAATCATTTCTGCAGGAGCACACCTCTGACTATCAGAGGTCTGAGCTCCCAAACCCTTTATTATATAATGTTCATTATAATTTTGCTTGTGTATGCTTTCTAGATAGGTGATAGTCTTTAAACTGACATCAGCAGCAGCAGAGATTTCACCCAAATGGAAAAAAAAAATGAAAGAATAAGTTCCTGGGTTTGTGGCCTTATCCTTTCAGGCAGATCCCTTCAAATAGCATTGCTTTCCCTTTTCTTTTTCTTTTTCTTTCTCTCTTTTAATTTTTCTATCTTTTTCTTTTTTGTCTTTCTCTCTTTCTTCCTGTTTTAGGTAAACAGAGTTTTTAGATTTCTAAATATTGAGGATTCAAATTTTACCTTAATATACTAAGTGAAATATGTCAAGGATTGCCATATTGTGAATTCTTTTATATATTATCTGTGGGACAGTGCTTGCATTTAGCCACTAATAAGTTAATCACACAAATATCACTGTTCATAGACATATGAAATTTATTTGTGATATACGTGTTTTTCAAGCTCTTACATTTGGAATGATTTTTATTAGCAGTTCATTAGTTGGGTTGCATAATAATAATCTGGAAGCTAAGAGTGCTGACCATAATTCCTGGACTCAAATGATGAAAGTAGGATGACTGTACATTTGAAGCCATGCAGGTTTGCCTTGTGAGATCTAAGACAGTTTTGACTACATAGCAATACTCTGTTTCAACAAAATAAAATGCTCATTAAAATTTAGACTCCTGGACTTTAACTTGTGGATTATGATTATTTTAAAAGAAATAGAGCTCTCTTGATTACTTATCAATGAAACTTCTGAGCTTGCCTTTTTCTAATTTTTTAGTTTTGAAAATATAATATAGCTACATCATTTTCCCTCTTGCCTTTCCTTCCTTCTGTACTCTCCCACACTCTCAAATGCATGGTCACTTATTTTTAAATTATATACAAATTATATATATATATATATATATATATATATATATATATATGTGTGTGTGTGTGTGTGTGTGTGTGTGTGTAAGAATGTATAAATAAAATTTGCTCAGTCTATATACTGTTGCCTTTATGTATAAGATTTCAGGGCTTACAACTGGTATTGGATCAGCAACTGGGGACTCTTCCTGAGAAAGAGTATTTCTCCTTTTCTCTTCATTCTTTAGTGCCTTGTAGTTCTTCATCTAGGGTGGAGGCCTCATGAGATTCCCCTCATATTAGCATGTCTATTGGTGTTATTCTTGTTCAGGTATTGTTTAGACAGCCATATTGATGTGGCTTCACAAGTGTGGCTTTTGACACTTTGAGGAGACACAGTCTTACAGCAAACTCCCAGGTCTTCTGGCACTCACAGTCTCTTTGTCTTCTCTTCCACAATGATACCTGAGCCTAGTTACAAGAATTGTGTTGGAGATGTAGCTGTTGGAACTGGGGACCACATAATCTCTTGTTCTCTGCATTTGACCAATTGTGGTTTTCTGTAATGATCTCCATCTGTTGCAAAGAGAAATTTCTTTGATGAAAGGTGAGAGTTGTACTTCTCTGTGAGTATAAAGACAGATATTTAGAATTTAGTTAGGGATTATGTTGCCTTTTTATCAGTTGAACTTCATAGTAATAATCTAGAAGCTGGGAGTGCTGCCTGTAATATCAGGACTCAAATGATGAAGGTAGGAGGACTGGGAATTGGAAGTTATGTGGGGTTGCTATAGGAGCTTTGCCACATGTTCTCCCTACTATTCCGGAGCTACCTTTAATTCTTAAGACATGTGGTGTAAATATTGAGCTTTCTATCTACCTACCAGATTCTGCCTTGTCGTATATATTCTGCTGGAATCTGAGTAGTACATTCTGTAGCATTAAGTGTCATTTCATAGGTGGGTTTCTGCCTTTGTGTCAACTGAAATATTTGACAGCTATATATGATGTTTATGAGTAGTATAACTTTAGCCTTCTACTCAGGATATTTAAGACGTTCTAATTATTTACTATTGCTCTGAAAGTTTATGGATTGTGCCTTTTGATGTTATGTAGTGTTGACAGGTAGGAAAAAAAACAGAATATACAAAATGAAATTTACTGGTTAATGTTCACTTTATAGTTCAATTGGAACATGCTATGTGATGGTCCTTCTGTACACTGTGAATATGTGTTACTCTCATTGGTTAAAAATAAGCTGTTTTGGCCAGTGTCCAGGAAGTATAAGGTTAGGCAGAAAAACAAACCATGGAGAGGATAAAGTAAGGTGGAGTAGGGAAGACACCAGCCAGCCACTACAGAAGCGAGACACATAAAAATGATGTAGCATGCCAGGTGGTAGTGGTGCAGGCCTTTAATTCCAGCACTCAGGAAGCAGAGGCTAGCAGATCTCTGTAAGTTTGAGGCCAGCCTGGGCTGCAGAGTGAATTCCAGGAAAGGCACAAAGCTACACTGAGAAACCCTGTCTTGAAAAACCAAAAATAAAAAAAGAAGTAATAAGCCATGTACCGCATGGCAAAACATACATAAGCAATATGGGTTAATTTAAATGTAAGAGCTAGCTAGAACAAAGCTGAGTCATTAGCCAAGAATTTGTAATTAATATAAGTCTAAATGGTAATTTAGGAAGCAACTTCTGGGTATAATTATGTGTACAGGACAGAAAGCTCTGCCTCTGGCTACAGGAACACAGCTTTTCTCCTAAAGGCAATCAATGCAGGCATCACACCTCTTCTCCAAGTACATTAGTTCCATTTTAACCTCCCTTCCAATTAGGGACCATCTTTTTATTCTAACTTTGGCAGTACTCTGGAAAACTGTTTCTTTTCTCATTAGTATCATGCTCCTTTTGGCATTTTAGAAGTATTTTAAGTAATGCCTACATAATATGTCACAATATTTGGATTTCAGCCCTTTTATTATATCATTTAATATGAAAAGCCTATGATAATTCTGTGGAAAGACCTTTAAAAATAAATATCTTGAATATTTTTTCACCTGTGAGTCAAAATAATTGCCAACGTATTTTACAATTAACTACCCCTCCATAATACAGTCTATCAGTCTCCTCCACTCAGTAGCCATTCTTTAATAGAACTTCACTTGTTCACTTCCCAACTTCTTTTGTTTTGAACCTCTGTTTTGACTAGGTGATTGAAGCTCATTTTGTGATCTGTCCTCATCTGCAATACTCTAAAAGGAGAAGGTGAAATGTTGTGAATTGCATACATGGCAAGGCAATTCTAAAGAGCTTCTTCTGAACATACCATCACTTTCTCTCTACTGATAGATAATGATGAAAACCTCAATAGCACTGAGAATTTCAACTGTTGTCTTTTTTATAGTGATATTTTATTTGTGCTGAAATGTGATTTTTATTTGTATGTTAATAAATAAAGTTGCCTCGAGATCAGAAGTAAAAGCAAGCCCTTAAGCAGCAGTCTCGCAGTGGTGACACATGCCCTTAATCTGATCACATGGCAGGAAGAGTCTCTGTGTGGTCAAGGACACAGCCAAGCATGGTGACATGAGCCTTTAAACCCAGTACCAACCATAGAGACCTGGAGGTTTGTATAGACAGTCAGTGATGAGGAAGTCATGTGGTTGGGTTTAGAGCCAATGAGAAGGCAGAACAGAAAGGCAATAAAAACACAAGTCACTTAGGAATAAGGTCTCTCTCTTGGGGGGAAGTGAGGTGGTCAGATAAAGTAGTCGTGGCTCTTGCTCTGATCTCTTTGACTTTAACTCTGTATTTGGCTCTGTGTTTCTTGTTTACTAAGACTGTTTAGAATTTCATCTACACTTTTTGTTTTCAGAATTGTACTCAGATAAGAAGATGACTGCTCATACCAATCTAGAGCAATAAACTCAGTCAGGGTAGGGAAATCACAGTGCTTTGTTTTCCCACTAGTGCCCTTTGATTTGTTGATATTTTCTCATTCTGAAGGCTGTGGAAACTCTAAAGAGAAACCAGGTACTCTTAGTAGCATCTACAACATCAGCTCCTAGCCATGACATCAAATGTTCATTGACTAGATATTTATTGAGATGATGTTGGAATATATAGAGACATAAAACATAGCTTGTATCTGGTGTAGACTCAGTTTCTTTGAGGAGATAAGATATGGACTCCCTGTTAAGATAGCATGCTGATTAAACTATGGTCATTATATAGTAAATATCTCCATACAGTTTTGATTTATAATTTTATCTTATAAATGGAGTAAGGAACTGGAGAGAAGGCCCAGGGTTTATGTTAAGAGTGATTGCTGTCCTTGCCGAAGCTTGAGTTCAGTTCCCAGCACCCATAGTATGTGGCTCACAACTGTCTATATATCTGTCTGTTTGTCTTTCTCACATATACACATAATTTTTAATATAAAAAATGAATGGATCACATACCTTTTCATCAGTGGCAACCTCCATTCTTCATAACTATTTTCAGCCCAATTTTCTAAGGCATTATTGATATTTTTATTACTTATTTTCAGATATTCTTTACATGTAGAGGGATGTCAAAATTTTCTGTAAAATAAATTATAGATATTCCCCTGGTTTCCAATTTCAGTATCAAATTATTTTTACAACAGCATAGTTAATTTAGTTACTTTTGTTTGGCTTATTACACACTTGGTTATATTTAAAGCTATGATGTGACATTGAGGATACAGAGAAGACTGAAACCAGATTATTCTCAGACACCTAATACAGTATCAAGATCAGAACTTATGTGCAGTGGATACCTATGACCTTGAAGTACCAGCCCCTGGTACCTTAAAGTCTACCTTAAAGGGGCTACCTTAAAGACCTGAGATGCATGTAGGCAGGCTGATCTCTTATCTCCCCCATGGGCTTGGATAATGGAACTGGCTCAAGTGGCAGGAGCCTGATGGGGCAAGACCTCAGCCTTCCAGGACCCTGCGATGATTCACCTATTCTGTTTATTGACTTGTCTTTTCCAATTTTTTCCAAGTAAATTTCTTACAACTCTCAAACAGATCCCCTTAGATTTCTCATTATACTTATGTCATTGTAAAAGGACAGAGGACTTTGGGACATTAGAAAGACTGAGGAGAATTGTGTGAGAAGACAGTTGGAAGCCAGTTACCTAGCATCCAGAAGGTGGAGGAAGCAGTTTACCCAGAGTGCCCTTGGCACATGAGCAAAGATCAAATAGGACCTCAAACAGGATATGGCATTGTTTGATAATGCTGAGGTTTAATTTGGGAGACACGCTATTTGGCAGATTGAGTCAGCTTTGGGAACAGGAAGGGGTTTGGAAGTAAATACTGAACAGTGTCTTACTGTCTGGGGCTGCATTAAAACCCCTTGTTGAGTTGCTGGATAGCTGTGCTGCTCTGGAAAGCCTCTTCACAGCACTCTCTCTGATTTTCTTTATCTCTGAAATGGAGTAAATACTCCTTGCCATGTCACTTGTCAGATTTGCTATTAGCACACAAGATGACAAACTGTGTATACTGTGGTAGAAGGGCACACATTAACTTGGTGTCACCTGGAGTGGGCCCTTCCTTCCTCATGGAAAGATCTCTAATCAACCCTGAGAAAAGTGGCTACAGGCAGGGGAGTAAAGCAACAGCACTTGTTTCTCATGTGTTTAACAGGAAGCAGTGAAAGGAGATCAATTGTCCCTGTCTCAGGGACACTGTGTGGTGAACTACTCAGGGGTGAGGAGACTGCTGATAAGGATGGGGTACAGCTGGGCAACTCCCATTCTGCAGCTTGTCATCCTGGTATCAGGGTTTATCAGCTGTTGTCCTGCTCCTAAGCTTACACATTTGTACCCCTGGGCAACCTGATCATCAGTCACTGTGCATGAGACCACAGGCTAAAACTCACTCTCCTTTCCTCCTGCTCTTCTTCCCCACAAGCCTAGAAGCTTTTGTTTTGGAAATCCAAGCTCCCAGGGCAACATGCTCTTCTGAGAACTCATCTATTCTACAGGTCCCCAGAAAATCAATGGTCAATTGGTAAAAAGCCATCTTTTTTATTCAAATCTGAAAGGACTGGTCATCCTGTGGTCTTCTTAAATCACAAAGGTGTATTACCATTTAAGGAAATGGAAATATCCAGGAAATGGCTCATTGCTTGTTGGTTCCATCATCAATTTCCCTGAAGACTAAGAAAGAAGCATTAATCAATTATTGATTGATGATTGGTTGACTTGTAGACAGGGTCTCACTCTGCAGCCCAGGCTTGTCTAGAACTCCCAAAAGTCCTGTGCCTTCCCCATCTCAAGTGCTGGCAAAGGCATGTACCACCATGCTTGGATTAAGAAACATATATTTACTACTTGAGAAAACATTTCTCCATATGAACAAATGTTCATATGTGTATGAACACACACTTGCATAAATGTGCACATATATATTGCTTCTTTTATTTTTTTTCTTGTTCACTGAATTTGAATTCTCTTTCCCTAATGTTAAGCTGTCTGTAAATCTCTCTATCTCTCTTTTCTCTCCATTTTTATCTTTATCTATATCCATATCTATATCTCTTGTTGACTTCAGTTCTGTTGGAATTTGCTAGATTCAGGCATTCCTGGTATGCCATGTTACCAGTTTAAACATAGTGCTGGTGTCCTTTCTAAACACTTCCTTTTCAACATACTTCTGACCTATGGTTTTCATGACTTGTCTTGAAAATAAGCTATCTCAGTCTGAAATAGACCACTTGGACCTTCACCTGACTAAAAATAAGAAAGACTTGTTCTAAAAGAGACTCCTGTCTATGGCTATATCATTCTGGACACATGTGGTCTCATGCAACAGGGACTCATATCTAAGGCTTTATCATCCTGGGCATGCCTGATATTAAAGAGACACTCCTACTGTGGATATCACTCTGTATAAATAAAGTGCTGATTGGCTAGTAGCCAGGCAGGAAGGATAGGGTAGGCGGGACAAAGAAGAGGAGAAGGCTGGGAACAGGAAGGCTGGGAGGAGACACTGCCAGCTGCCACCATGAGAAGCAATGTGTAAAGACACTGGTAAGCCACAAGCCAATAGAAATGGGCTAAAAATAAGAGTAAAAGCTAGATAATGGTAGGCCTGAGCTAATGGCCAAGCAGTTTAAATAATATAAATGTCTGTATGATTATTTTATATGTGGGTTGTGGGACTGCCGGGGGCTTGGTGGCACCTGGAGAGAAGCTCTCCAGCTACACACTCCTCTGCATATATCTGCTATCTAGCCAGGCTTGACTAATGAAGCTGCTTTTAGTACATGAAAATACCTTGTCTGTGAACTCACGTTGTGTGGATGGAAAATCCTGGGGTATTGAATTAATCTGGCAAAGGGTGGGAAGGAAAACTCCAATTCTAAAAGGTTAATTGACTTTGTGATATTTCACTTTCTAAATGAATTTTTTTGCTGGACATAGACACTGTTAAAAGCAAAGCAGATAGTCTTTTGCAACAAAGAACACCATTCTGCTTTTGTTAAGGCACTGCTTACCTTGTTGCATGTTAGATTAGAGCCTGTATAATTTGAAAGAGAGCAAAGGGTATAATATTATAGATTGAAAATTTCCTTCTTCTCAGGCTTATGAAAATTCTGTCTGTTGCAGAATCCATTAGATACAGACTGTGACATCCATTCCAATACAAACAGCAGACACTTAAGCAGCTCACAAGGCAAATGTTTGCTCAAATTCAAGAAAGCTCTTACTCCATGAAATGATAATGGCATTACTATCTATCATTATACAGTAGAAACTATTAATTTAATCTTACATCTCCAATCTAAGTCTGAATGCCTTGTTCCTTAGAGCTGAATTTCTGGCATATGACCAAGGTTCAAATCATCTGCACTCCTTGAGCTTGCCTGCTTATATAAAGGACTAGAGGATGAAGTCAGTAACTGGAACTGCCTTGACTCTGCTTTACATCCTACACAACTTTCCCATTTTCTGGTCTGTGGGAAACTTGGCCTGTGAATGTGTAGCCTATTCCTCACAGCCTTAGACTCATCACACAGACTCTGAGACCACAACCCATTACTCTCACCTCTATGTGTCCTACTTGACAGGTGGCAAGTTGGTGTCTGCCTCCCCTCTGTAGCACCATGTTCTGCAAAGCTCTGTCTATTGAATCTTTCTGAAAAAATGATCACATACCAGGAGCATGGGATAAAATAGAAGTTCACTTGATCACTCCCTTTTTTGAGACTACATTTCTCACTACTTCTTGATCTAGGCTGCTTTGTTTCTACTTACTCCATGGTTATTATAGTGGTAGTGAGTCTATTTCCAGGTGAAAATAGTTTCCCATTATGTAACTATTTTATCAGTGCCTGTGACCCTGTCAGAGTCCTCATATACATTGTAGGAAATCCTAGGGGCTGTATCTGATATATGTTTAATTATATTTTCATATAGACTCCAACCATAAACATTAATTAAAACATTAATTCAAGATGCTTTTTGTCACTTAGATACCTAGTTTTTAACAGAACACAATCACATGATTTTAAGGTGTACACAGCACAACTGTCTCTATTTCAGGATGTATTGTCCTCAATAGAATTATTTTGTCAATGCAAATCAATAAGCAAATACTAGGAATAGATTTACTATACTTATTATGTGTTTGAGTGGATTGAAAGTGAGGTGGCCTTAGAGCCTCTTGTGTCAAGTTTTGTAATATATTGGAGAGTTATTGAGAGGAGAATTAATTTTGATGTGACAGAAAGAGCTATGTTTTGAATGTTCATGTCACTTTCAAACTCCCATGCTTCACACTAACTCCCAAGATGCTGTGATATCAGCAAATAAGTATATTTAGAGAGAGCATTTGATCATGAGAGGGGTGGCTTTCTAGATGTCATTTCTTTGCCCATGAAAGCAGCTCCTTCCCATCCTCCATCCTGGGAAGACACAGGGAGGTGAGTCCATCTGTGAACCAGGCACTGGATGTCCTACCATCTTAACCTTCTAGCATTCAGAAGAGTGAGAAATACAATTCTGTTTTTGATCAGCAATTGTTAAATTTGTAGTAGCTTGAAATGGGTACTATAAGAATGTCAAGCTGAAATGAACCTGAACAACAGTAGTGTATATTCTTGAAAGATATGATTTATATTTTGGAAGGAGTGTTATCAATACTACTAACTTAATATTGGGATAATTTCAATTTTCTTGATGTTTAACGTTGTTTTTGTTTACTCTGCAACTTTGCTTTTAGTTTAAATAATGTCAGAACTACAGGTAAGAGAAATGTATATCTGCTGTTTAAAGTGTGCATATTTAAGGAAAATTTTAATAAAAACAATTCATGCCAACACTTAGAAGTATATAATGATGAAGGTGTTATTCAAATGTGACTGACATTCACTGTCATTCTCCAAAGAGGCACATTTGTTTCCTACTCTGTAATACAATCAAGGCCACTGTCATTGCCATTTGTGTTATCATTTTACAGCACATGAACATTGGAGGGGAAATAACTCTGGGTCTTAAACCAGGTATACTACTGATGCATTCTGTACATAGGCTTTCATTTCCACAGCAGGCAAGAGAAACCATCTCTCTCTAGCCTATTATTATTTTTATTTTTTGGTGGTATTCTATGTGTACTTCTCTTCTTTGGGGTTACTGCTGTGGTGTTTTATATTGCCTGTGTTTTCGAGGGTTTATCTGACTTCCTTAGGTTGGAATTTTCCTTCTAGTGCTTTTTATAGGGCTGGGTTTGTGGATAAGTATTGTTTAAATCTGGCTTTGTCTTGGAATGTCTTGTTCACTCCATCTATGATGACTGAAAGTTTTCTGGGTATATTAGTCTAGGCTGGCATCCATGATCTCTTAGTGTCTTCATTATATCTTTCCAGATCCTTCTGGCTTTCAAAGTCTCCATTGAGAAATCGTGTGTTATTCAGATGGGTTTGCCTTTATAAGTCACTTGGCCTTTTTCCTTTGCTGCCCTTAATATTCTTTCTTTATTCTGTACATTTAGTTGTTTAATTATGTGGTGAGGGGACTTTTTTGGGGGGTCTAGTCTGTTTGGTGTTCTATAGGCTTCTTGTATCTTCATAGGCATTTCATTCTTTAAGTTGGGAAAGTTTTCTTCTATGATCTTGTTAAATATATTTTCTGTGCCTTTCACTTGTTATTCTTCTCCTTCCTCTATCCCTATTATTCGTAGGTTTGGTCTTTTCATGGTGTCCCAAATTTCTTGGACATTTTAGGTCATGACTTCGTTGGTTTTAGTATTTTCTTTGACTGATGAATCTATTACTTCTAACATATCTTCAACACCGGACATCCTCTCTTCCATCTCTTGCATTCTGTTGGTTATACTTGCCTCTGAAGTTCCTGTTTGTTTACTCAGATTTTCTATTTCAACATTCCTTCTGCTAGTGTCTTCTTCATTTTTTTTCTATTTCCCTCTTCAGATCTTGGATTGTCTCCCTTGCTTTTTCATGATTTTCATTCAGGGACTTATTGTTTTCTTCTGCTTTAATTGTCCTTCCCTCTAGTTTTTATAGCACTCTTCCCATTTTTTTATTTGTCTGTTCCTCTACTTTATTTTTGATTTCTTCTATATAAGGCTCTAGCCTCTTCATGATGTTACTTATAAGGTTGTTTTCTTCTGCTTCTTCCATTCTGTGATGTTCAGGTCTAGCTGTTGGAGAAGGGCTATGTTCTGTTGATGCTTCATTGCTCTTTATTTTGTTTTATGTACTTCTGCCTTGGTGTCTGCCCATCTCCTTGTGGATTCATTTTTGGTCTTATCAGTGTACTTGGTCCAGACAGAGCTGACAGATTTAGGGGGCCTCTCTCTGGTCCAGATGGGAGCTCTGGGCAGGATGGGAGCTCTGGTCCAGATGAGAGTTTTGGTTGTATAGGAGCTGGGGGCTGGACTCTGAGTCTCTGGAAGTCCCTGGGGTCTCCTTATCTTGTCTGGATGGGATCTCCTCTTGTCCAGATGGGAGTTCTGGGGAAGGATGGAAGGTCTGGTCTAGATGGGAGTTCTGGGGCAGATAGTAGCTGGGGGCTTTCTGTTCCAGATGGGAGTTCTGGGGCATGATTGAATGCTGGAGGCTGGTTTCTAAGTCTCCAGAAGTGGCTGAGGTCTCTGGCAGATGAGTGTGGGTCAAGGTGTTGAGGTTGTAGTGTCCACCTGAGGGTCTCTGTGGTCCAGATGGGAGTTCCGGTGCAGATGCGAACTTGGGGCTGGTCTCTCAGTCTCAGGAAGTGGCTGTGGTCTTCGGCAAATGGGTGTGGGGGCAGGGTGTGGAGATTGCAGGGTCTGCCTGCCTTCTTGGAAAAGAGGAGCCTTCCCGCAGGCCCTGCAGAATGGCCGGAAACTGGGGCCAAGTTGGGCAGGTCCCCCCCGGATGGCTGGTGCCCAGGAGTAGGACCCAGATGCCGTTGCCTCTCTGACTATGACCCCAGGCACTCTCCTCTTGTCCTGATGGGAGTTCCGGGCCAGGATGGAAGCTGGGGGCTGGTTTCTAAGTCTAACCTATAATTCTTAATTATCTTAAATTGTTTGCAATAATAACTTTCAAGGAATAGAAATTTGTATTACATTGTTGAAGGAGCTGCATAGGTATAATACCTTGAACATGAGTAGAAGCATATACAGTACAATAAGAATAACCTTAAATTTGTATCATTATGCAAAAATATCTTAAACAAGAGTAGAGACATTTATAGACTATTTTCTAACAAAAATAAGCTTAAATTTGTGTCAATATACAAAAATCCATACCAATGTATGTAAAATATTTTAGATTAACAGCTACTTTGTAAAGTATACTAAATAACGTACCCTTTTATCCTATCCTTTCCATACCCCATTTTTCTCAGAAAAAAAGATCCTTGAATCCAACCTCCCTTGTTTAGTTTCCTCCTTTACTGTGACCAGTAACAATTTGCAACCAACTCCCCTAAATGATGACAATCATTCGTAATGCACTGAATAACCACAACCACCCATGCCAACTCTTGGAAATGTGGGTGTTGTATTCTTAAAGTTACTTCCTATTGTCTGTGGTAATAGCTTCTTAAGGGGACCCTGATAAAATTGGGATAATGGTGGTCAGGTCCTGGCAGAGCTAGCTGTGTTATTTTTCATTTAGTCTCTGTGTGATGGGAAAGTGTAGAGCTTATCTGGTCATGGCTGAAGTCTGTGAGGCTGAATAGTCTCAACTAAATGCCTTGAAATTGTCTTGAGCAGTTTGTAGTCCAAAGCTAATCTTTAGTTGGTGTTTGTCAGCTTAATGGCATTACCACAATCCAACTGTAATCATTGTTGTGGGACATCATCATCCTTTTTGGAGACTTCAAAAGTCATTGTTAGGAATAATCATGATTCACTGAAAAAAAAATTAAGCATTTAAAGTATCATATGCAACAGATCTCAGAGAGGTTAAAGGACCACATCTATTAAGTATATATTTGGGTACAGAAAGTTAATGCCTAGTTGCCTGCTTCAGACTCAAGCCCAAAATCATGTGCAGGAAATTAGAAGAAGCCCATTTCTAGAATTAGTTAATATTCTATATGGCCATTAATATCATGACAGAAAGTATATACATACAACATTATATATTTAGAGATAATATTTTTGTCTTAAGAAATGTTTTAAAGAGTCAAAATAAAACCAAAGGACCATGATATTAGTGACAATAGAATAGTCCTTTAATTTTGGTTCTCTTTTTTCCCATATCAGATGGCTTTTCAGACATGAGACAGAGATTTTGGATTTTTCTTTAACAAGCATGCTTGGGTTTAAACAGGAAGAAAGACATATTCCAACTCCAAAACCAGTTTTAATTTTTAGTTGAATTGGGACCACAAAAAGACCATTGCCTTTTATGTCTGTAGAGAGCTGCAGAAACAAATATTTGGGAAGATGTATGTATTTTATACTGTTAGAACTGTGCTATACTATTAGCCCAGTTTTACTCTTTTTCTCATGATGTTTTTCTTTGGATCATTCATCCTTCTTCTTCAGATGTTTCATACATCCAGTGGTTTTTAGATTCCTTAGTTGGATGTTTTTAATTCTCCTGGAAAGATAAAAACAAAACCCTGCCCCAACCTTAAATTTGAGGAGTTCCTTTTTTTGTAGGGTTATATATTTGTTAAGAAAAAAGGTTTTTCGCCACAGAAAAAGTATTGTCTTTTAATAATAACTTTTTTCATACTTGATCAAATGAAAGGCATTTGTTATACATCAATTTAGAGTAAATGACCAAGGTGTTTGATGAATTATCAACTTTCCTAATCAAAAGGTCTCTCCTGTTCTAATCTAATCTTTTATCAATTTTGATGGTATTCATAGTTTTTCTTCTGTGGAAACAAAAGCAAAATATCTTCCCAAATGTAACATATATCCTGGTTTCCATTATGAAGTCAACACATTTTTAAAACATATACACTGATTTAATGCAGCCATTATTCCCTTTTTATTAGCATTTCAAAAAATTGAAGTAAAAAAACACCATGTAATCTATCTCTGAGGCCATTTATTAGCCCTTTCTGTTTATTAAGCATATCTTTTAAAGTGTTATTAGATCTTTCTGTAATTGCTTATCCTGGGAGATTTTGTGGTATACCTGTAATACCCTTTATGTTTTAATATGCACACTTTCATTTTACTAGAGATATATGCTGGATCATTGCCAAACTTAATTTGTACAGATATTTTTATAATGGTCATGACTTCTAATAAATGTGTAATTATAGAATCAGCCTTTTCAGAACTTAAAGCAGTTGCCCATTCAAATCTTGAATATGTATATGTGGTATAGTACACATATTTTAATTTTCTAAACTCTGAAAAATGAAACACATCCCTTGCCAAATTTCTTTTGAGTACCTTTAGGATTGCTTTCTACAGGTAATGGAATTTGATTATATGAAAAAGAAGTAGGACATTTCCTTATAATTTCTTTGGCTTTTTGCCAAGTAATGGAAAAATCTTTCTTCAAACTTTTGCTGTTAATATGATGTGTTTTTTTTTTAAATTCTGAAGCTTCTAGCACATTTCCTACAAATAGCTGATCATTTTCATCATTACTCTGTGTTAGAGGGCCTAGTAGACATGTACAAAAACTGATATACATTACATACAAAGGATGATTTCTATTCATGTACTGTAACTGAATAAATAACAAAGCACAGGAACAAATAGCCAAACTAATGGAAACACATGAACTATGAACCAAAAGCTGAGGAGCCCCCAACTGGATTAGGCCCTCTCTATAAGTGAGACAAATGAATAGCTTGAACTGTTTGGGAGGCACCCAGGCAGTGAGATCCAGACCTGTCCTTAGTGCATGAGCAGGCTGTTTGGAACCAGCTTATTCAAGGACACTTTACACAGCCTGGGAGAAGGGGACTGGACCAGCCTGAACTGAATCTACCTGGTTTAGCTGAATCCCCAGGGGAGTCTTTGCCCTGGAGGAGATGGGAATGGGGTTTGGGCTTGGGGGAAGGTGGGCCGGGAAGGGAGAGGACAGGGGAACCCATGGCTGATATGTAAAATTAAATTAAATTATAAAAAAGAAAATAAATAAATATAAATAAATAAATATAAAAAATAACAAAAAATTAAAGGAGGATTTCAGAAACTTTTCTCTTGAGGCAATGATGCAGAGGAGGTCATGTTTTTTAGATGTATCCGGCTTGTTAAATAAGAAACACAGAACCAATTGCAGAGTTAAACCACGAGGTCAGAGCAAGAGCGGAAAACCTTACCCTTCACTGCTCTGTGGTTCTTCCTCTCCGCAAGAGACCTACTTCTGTGTGTCCTGTCTATTTAAAGACTTTCTGTTCTGTTTTCTCATTGGTTGTAAACCCAGCCACATGACCTCCTCGTCACTGCCTGTTTGTACAGACCTCCAGGTCGTCTATGGTTGGTATTGAGATTAAAGGCGTGTGTCTGCCCTGCTGGCTGTGTCCTTGAACACACAGAGAATCGCCTAGCTCTGCCTCCCAAGTGCTGGGATTAAAGGCGTGCCCCACTACTGCTCGGCTTCTGCTCTGGCTTGCTCTGACCTCAAGGCAACTTTATTGACATAGAAATAAAATCACATTTCAATACAAATAAAATATCACTATATTTCCCCTTTTTTATTTTAATGAAAAGAAAAAAAGGAAAAAGTTATAACTAATAAAAGAAAGACTATATACAAAAGTACAATAACTATATATACCATATATACAAACAATAAATACCTAAACAATGTCTAGTCCATTTGTAATTGACAAATTCAGAGAAAATAATTCCATTATCTATTCTATTTTGGTAAGTCCAGAATGTACCTGATTAATTTTTTTATCCTAACTTATATAGTTAACGGAACTGTCTTATAACATCTTTTAAATTTATACATTTACAGTTCTTAGTGAGTTTTTCTGAAATCCTTAACAAAGATAATTATAACTATAACTAACTGATCTTCAACTCCCTCAGAGACCCAAGAAGGAAATAATACTACCTAATAAAAAATAAAAACAAGAAGTGCATGCAAGCAGCTTCAAAAAAAAAATGTGAGTTGACAGAAACAGCCAGCTGCCTGGACAGTCACCTGAGGTTTCTCCACAGTGTTGGGGCATCATCTTTAGCCTACAGGCTTAGCGTATCTGACAGACTCTTTTGTGGACTAAGATGTATACAAGGTCAACAGTTTGACCTCACATTTGGTGAGAGCAGTCCATGTACCAGAAACACCTGAATTTCATTAGTGTCATGTCATGACTCAGGATTTTAAATTCTGGAAATTATTGATGTCTTTTTAATTTAGCTGTCCATTTTTTTTGGCTGTGTATATGTGGCTTCATCTCGGCATCCTGTTCTTTTCCACATCTCTCTATTAAACGCCAGTCTATTATTGAGAGAGGTGAGCTTAGTTATTCTTTAAGAATAACTGTTTCATCTGTTGTTCCATTGTATATCAGAAGCCATTGGCCCACTCCCTGTTCAGCTGCCTTCGAAGAAAAGGGCATGGTACCTTTTACAGATTGCAAAGGTCACTCACTTCAGGGATGGTGTCATATTGTCCTGGCTTCAGAAGATGCCTTTTGTTAAAGCCACAACCATACTTGTTTTTGTAAGAATTGGTAGTCCTTGGTTTTATGTCCTGTCTGTCCTGTTTGTCAGCAGTTGATTTGAGGATACTTTGTTGTCCAGTGGCTGACTTTTGTCACAATGAAAGTTAGCTCCATATGCAGTTTTTTTAATGTCCATATTTTCTCTGAAGTAGATTGGTACTGCCAGGAGCTGTCATGTCTCATAGTCATAGCAAAAAAGAAAAATTCTTAAGTTATTAAAACATTTTAAATGTCATATTTTGTAGATCTCTGAAGGGTTTGAAGATGACCTGTCTATCTAAAATATATCTGTTTGATCTTGAAAACACACCTAATATGACTACAAGTTCAATTGTAACGTCTAACCATTAATTTTTATTTTTATATATCCTAATAGTTGGTAATACTAACATTTCAGGATTAGCAAATTGTATTACATTGTTAAATGAATGGTATAAATACAATATCTTGAACAAGATTAGAAATATGTATATGGTATATTCTAACAATCTCAATCTCAATAATAATAATTTGTATACAATATAAAACAATCCAATTGAATGTAAAGTATTTAAAACTCAGTTATGATAAAAGATACATTAGATATAAAACCTTAGACTCATAAATATAAGATAGATAGGATATCTTCTTTAATACTGTAACTTTAATTCTTGCTTGATGATTGTTTTCTTATATGTAATTGTACTATGTAAAAGTTAAAACCTTCCTTAAAAAAAAGAAAAGGGGAAGTGCTGTGGATATCGCTCTGTGTAAATAAAGTTCTGATTGGCCAGTGGCCAGGCAGGAAGTATAGGCAGGACAAGAGAGAAGAGAATGCTGGGAAGTAGAAGACTGGGGAGAGACACCGCCAGCCGCTGCCATGAAAAGCAACATGTAAAGACACCAGTAAGCCACAAGCCATGTGGCAAAGTATAGACGAACAGAAATGGGTTAATTTAAGATAGAAGAAGCAGATAACAAGAAGCCTGCCATGGCCATATTGTTTGTAAGCAATATAAGTTTCTGTGTGCTTTCTTGGTTGGGTCTGAGCGACTATGGGACTGGCGGGTAAGAGAGATTTGTCCTGACTGGGCCAGGCAGGAAAACTCTAACTACAATGTTTCCTGTCTGATGTACAAATGTCCTAATGGATATCAAGAGATTTAGAGTATACCAGGCACAAGGAAATACCATTAGTAACCATGCTGAGATGCCATGTGGGGGCAGGATATAGACCTGGAGAGACAGTGCCTCCTATGGCTTTCAACTTGTAAGGTTCCCTTAGTATTATCTTGTCTTGGTCCAGAAGACATTGCTGGAGAAGACAAGGAGTCTTCTCAAACCTCTTGAGGGAAGACACATTAAAACCTATCTTTGCCTAAGGATGTGTGGCACATATATATTTCCTCTCTCTTTTTTTCTGTTTGTGTCCACCTCCCTCTTCCTTTTTCCTTTTCTCCTTCTCTGTCTCTCTCTGCACCCACTCCCCTCCCCATGCACACTAATCTAAGGAAATCTGAGGCAACTTTCCAGTCTATGACACAGACAGAAGAGCTAGGTCTTCACATCTCAGGACAAAAGTTTTCATCAAATGGATGTCAAGACTTTCCAGATAGCAGTATATTGGTGCTAACCATGGGAAAAGCAACAGGAAACCAACAACTCATTGAAACTCTCAGCTGATACAGAAATAGCATCTGGATGATCAGAAATATATTTTAAGACAATATTAGGCCTAATATCTTAGGAATAAATTGTGGGGATATTTTGTTTGTGATCTAACAAATAAAGCTTGTTCAAAGATCAGAGTGCAAAGCTAGTCATTAAAGGCCAGGCAATGATGGCACACACCTTTAATCACAGTACTTGGAATATCATGTCTTTGATCCCAGTACTTGGGAGGAGGAAACAGAAAGTGTTATGGCTGAGCAGAGAGAGAAAATGATAAGAATGGGTGGAGACAGAAGCTCTGCCCTTTCATTCGGAGGATTCCTAGAGGTAAGAAGTCTTTCTAGTGGCTGGTTGTTTTACTTCTCTGATTTTTCAGCTTTCACCCTGATATTTGACTCTGGGTTTTTATTACTAAGATCAATTGGAATTTGCTCTATAACTAATACCTGGGTCTCAGAAAATTGTACCTCTTAAAGCGATTATTAAAGAAACAATAAACACAACAATGAAAACCTTGAATCATTTATTAAAACTAAAAGATTGTAAACAAGACCAAACACAGTTACACCATATTAAAATGCACTCACTGAAGTAAGTGTATCCCACTGTTTGCTTCATTTGTTGTCTAATGAAATCTCACTCCCCACACTACCAAGGACACCCTATGAATTCCTGAAGTGGCTTGTGAAACGTCATTCCTCACACTGCCAAGAGTACCCCATGACTTATGATGTTATGTGTCTCAGTGGAATGATTATATAGTAGACTCTTCAATTTTTCTCAAGGTTTTCTCTCAAATTACCATATTGTGTATACAGATCAATAGTAGAGTATTTGTCTAGCATGGGGTTTTAACATCATCAGGTTCAATCCATACACACCACACACACACACACACACACACACACACACACACACAAGCACACACACAAATAATTCTAATATTTATAAAGAATAAGAGCAATGAAACATAAAGCTTTAGAGGTACAAGAAGAAAATATAAGTGAATATTTTTATTTCTCATGATAAGACATCTTAATGAAAAACACCAAAAGTTAACAATTTTGAACATATTGAATTTCAAAATTTCTATATAATAAAATACCACACTTGAATTAACATATTAACTTCTTGAGAGGATACTTGCAGTTCACACATAAATATATGAATAGAAAAGCTGAACTTATATAATTCACATAGCAAGCAACATACTAGTGTCCCCATTAAAAAAGAAAAACCATCCTGAGAGTTTTAACATACTGAATTTAAACAGAAGGCAGGAGAAAAAAAAACACAGAGAGATATTCTTTAGCCTTGATACTGATAGATACAGTGGATACAACCTACCATGAAACAATAAAGGCTCATCATTTATTTTCACAGCTGTGATAAATTATAAGTCAATAGTTTGTCCATGAAAGTGGTAAGTGGAGGGGAGTGAAGGTCACTGGGTCAGAAGATTTTGTAGATATGCTTACTGAATTATATTAAATGTTAGAATGAGAGAAATGTTTAGTTTAATTAATGCTCAAAAATTCAATTACTTCAAACAAGGTAATTTTTATTATAAAATAGTAATGGAAAAACCAAACTATGAAATATTTGCTTTTTATAAGTTAAACTCAACAACCGAGTTCTTCATTGTGTTTGAACTTTAAGTAGGAAGTGGATTGACACTCGTATGGTAGACAGGAATAAATGGTTTAGAAATGTGTTAGTGGGTGATTTTGTTATTATTGTATGAGCATCATAGAACATATGAACTCAAACTGAAACTTGACATCCCTAGGTGACATGATCATCTGTTATGTATTCATTGCTTACTGAAACATTATAAATAGTTTATGACTTCAGAAGAATGGAAGATGTGCAACAAAAGCATCCTTCTTATAGACTTATAGATCATATAGAACGTGGGTAGTAATTTCAGCAGTCTTACCCTAAAATTGGTCATTATATATTTTCTATTCAGGCTGTATAAACTGTGTCATTACTAACTGATCTTCTACTCTTCTACTACTTTTAAGTGTTTCTCCTTTTTTTTTGTTTTGGTTTTTCAAGACAGGGTTTCTCTGTGTAGCTTTGTGCCTTTTTCATGGAACTCACTTAGTAGCCCATGCTGGTCTCGAACTCACAGAGATCTGCCTGCTCTGCCTCCTGAGTGCTGAGACTAAAGGCGTGCACCACCACCACCCAGCAGTGTTTCTCCTTTTGAAGCAAAGTGCCTACATAGAAAATATTACCTTGCTTTCTTTCTACAGGCTTCTCAGGATACAATTCACCAGTTGCCCGAGTTTTGCCTTCCTTTTGTTCATGCTTGTTCTCAGCTACTGTGAGCTTTTAAACTAATGTTAAACCACTCATTTTGTGGCCCTATAAGCTTATGTGGCTGGATCCTGACTATTTAGAAGTTATAATAATTGATGGATTCTTATTATCCTTTAAGATGCCTGTCTTCTCCTGTCATGTATTTGCTTATGTATGTCCAAAGAGTTGACAAGCAATGGTACAATGATATGCTTATTACACTTCATAGAACTTTCAACTGAGTATGGGAACTTTTGAAAATACTGAATCATTGTTGGAGATGCTGCTTAAAAGTCCCAGGTCCTTTACATAACAGTGAAGTTGAGCACATATAGCTGAGACTTAACGACTTGGGTTCCCATCTTGGCTGGCTACATACATCTTTTACCTAAGTCTGGCTCACTAAGACTCCATACACTTTGTCAATAAAGGGTTCCTAAAGACTTTTGATATAGGAAGATAGTTTTCTAAAGTAAGTCGTGGGCAGAGGACTGATTTCCAAAGTGATGTGTGGAGCTCAGAGTTGTTGTCAGCTATGAAGTTGGAATTAAAGTGTGAGTTTCTCCACAATTAATTTCCAGACATGGGAATTTCAAAGTAGATGTGTTTGCTGAGGAAGATCTTGGGTTAATTTTTAATGACAAACCAGTAATATAGAAATAGCTGTTATCAGATTGTTTGTTCTATTTCCCAGTGTATTATAGTTGAGTCTTGCTGTATTTTAAATTTTGACCTGTGAGATAATGAAGCTTTAAAGAAAATTTTTTTTATATTAGCTGTATACTTTTCCTCTTTTACAGTAAAAGGTTTATGTGTGTTTTTCCTGCACACATCTGTACACCATATGTGTGCAGTGCCTGCTGAGGCCAGAAGAGGGTGCTGGGTCTCCTAGGACTGGAGTTACAGATGGTTGTAACAAATTGCAATGTAGGTGCTGAGACTAGTGCCTGGGTCATCTGGAAGGGCAGCCAGTACTTTTAACTGCTAATTCATCTCTCCAATCCCTTCATATATTATTTTTTTTTATTTTAATTCAGAAGCATCTTAGACTTTCAGGAATCCAAATGTATATTGGCCCATAGTTCCAACACAGTTGGCTGTGTGAAGACACTGGTGCCTTGTGACAGGAAGCACACTGTTTCACCCTGCCTGTAAACATGCACTTTAAATCAAAGCATAAAACATGCACTTTATGGTTTAGCCATAACCAAACACAAACCACAGGTGAAAAATTAGCTGAATATATTATATTGGAATAGGGAAAATCTAATTTTGTATAAGCAAAACCCCAATAATTAAAGTCAAATATGTTATGAACAAGACACATTGAATTCATAAACTCTATTATTCCCATCACATAGGAAAAGAATCTGTACAAATAAATATTCTTTTGTTCTTTCATTGTGTATATTCATTTAAAAATGAGAAGTTCATAGGTTATAGAATCATATTTTCTCCAATAGTTAGCTTTCAGTTATTTAACTGTAAGAGCTAAATGGAAGCATCTCACATGTTTGTGGATGTGAAATGTGATATTGCTTTCCTCCTCATCCCCAACTTCACTGTCTACTTCAATGCTCTGCTTTACTTTGGGTTGGCAAATACAGAAAGGATTTGGAGAAAGAATTCACTCATTTGTCAAAAATCTTGGAAATATTCTCATGTTCATGGCAAGTGTAGAGCACAGCAAGAGGAAATGTGGGGCAGATGCAGGGGGAGGGGAATCCCTGTGGTATAATTGCACCTCTCCTTTTAGAATTATTTTGTTCATTCATTGTCAGTTTTGTAAATTTGACCTAGGTATTTTAGTCATACCTAATCATATCCAATGCCATTTCCCCCTTCAACTACACATGTACCTCTCTAACGCTTCCAGCTTCATCCCTTTCCCCTACTCCTCCTCTTCTTCTTCCTCTTGTATCCCACTGAATCCAAATAGTACTTTAGGAACAACCACATTTTCATGGAGGTGGGGCCATTGGCCAAACTAAGGGCAACTTCCTAGTCACTACATTCCTAAAGAAAAATAACTCTCTTTCTCATTTGCCATCAACTGCTAAAGTTCCTCAGCTAGGGGTGGGGCCTTGTGAATCCCTTTCCCATCAATGCAGAAATTTTGACAAGCTTGGTCTTTTACAGTTTGACTAGTACTTCTGTGAGTTGATGAATGCAATGGTCATGTGATGTTGAGAAGACAGCATTTTACATCCCAAACCTCTTATATCCTTTCCACTCCCTCTTTCACAATTGATACAGCCATAGCTGGTGGGAGTGGCAAAAGCTGTAAATGTAAGCATGTTGGGTACGATTAAAACCTTGCAAAATCTGTAACAAAAATGATTAATTTAAAATTCCTAACACCGACATTCATAATTATGCATCTATACACAGGTGATCTTAAAGAAAACACGTGACCTGCTGCCACTCTACTTGTTGTTTGTACATCAGGATGGAGGCAGCCATGAGGCTGACAGCCATTTTTGCTAGGGTTGGAAAGAATGGATTTTGCCATATGACCTCATTCTCATCTTGACTAAAAGTGACCATGTGGCATAGGCCACCCAAGAGAAAACAAATCCTCCTAGCTGTGAGGCCCAAAGCAGATGATTCCTCCATTAATTTTGATCATGCTAATGAGCTTTAACCCACAGTATCTCTCTTCCTCTCCAGCCTTTCTGGGTTCTCTTTCTCCCTTCTCAGTAACTGGTTGCCCACCCAGTTAGAGCTGAGGCAGTCCCCTATCAGGACCCTGAATAGAATTATAATATCCCAGGGGTCATCTTTGCTAGGAATCAATTTGTAACTTTCCTCCTGGCTAGTCTCCACAAGGTCACCCTTAAAGCAGTAAATTATGAAAAAATCCAAGAGATCATCCAGGACAAACATGATAACCCAACACAATTCCTAGACTGCCTCACAAAGGCACTCTTATGATATACCAATCTGGACCCTGAGACCCAAAATGGAAAACAACTCTTATGGCCTGCTTCATCTCCCGAGTTTCTCTGATATTAGGGACAAACTTAAACATCTAGAAAAATGACTCTGGACTCCACAGGCAGAAGCTTTGGCCATGGACTTTAAGGTGTGCTTTAAAAAAAGCCCCAAAATGAAAATACCTGATGCTAGTAAAGTCCTTTCAACTGGCCATAGCACCTGCCTATGCTCGCTGGCCTCCCAAAGCCTATGAATCTCTGGGTCTCTGTTTCAAATGGAGTCAGGTAGGTCACTGAGTCTAGGCCTGTCTGAACCTTCTTGAACCACCTTCTTCAACCAGAAGAGATTGGGGTGTTGACTTCCCCCATGTCCCACAAAGCACGGGGACATCAAGCCCAGGTAGCTCTTTAGCTGACCTCTTAGATCTGGTCATGAACTACTGAGGGGTCATGGGCTCCCTTGGCCTGACTACTGCCATCTCTGACTTGGAGCCTTGGGTAGACATCACAGTATCAAGGTGATCTATCTCTCTCCGTCTGGACACTGGGGCTACCTATTTAGTCCTGATGGAGTTTTAGGGATCTACCTATCCTTCTCATTCCTCTATTGTAAGTAGGAGGACAGCCTTATCAGCCTCACTAAACCCTACTAAATACATCATGCAGGCTCAATACCCACTCTCTCTCCATGGCTCCAGGGGACTTAAGCTTCTTATCTCTGATCTAAACAAAATAATGTTTTATACCTCACTTCTTCCCCCTCTAGCATCCTCATACACACAGTTAAAAGTATCCAATGGAATGAACCTACTACTTGCTTCTAAAATAGGGATGGGGCACCAGACCAGAGCAATGACAAGTTTCTAATAGCCCTGCCAGGGCTTGGCTTTGGTTTACTGGAGCTGAGCAAGTAGTTCTTGGGAAAACTTATCAGCAATTGTCCCATAGACTTCAGCTACCCTGTCACTGGAAAGTCCCTAACCACAAGAGCCACCTACCAATCCTATAACAACTTATAAACTTTTTGTTTAAACCCACCAATCAGCCTCCAGACAAACTTCTTCTCCCTGGAATTCTTCTAATCCTGCTTAAAAGGAGCCTGGGAGCTTCTCTCAGGGTCACCATTTGCCACTTTTTCAGATAGTTAGACCCCAACATGTTGATAATTTTAATAAATGCTTTTGTGGATTACATACATGATTGGTAGTCTTTTATGGGACTTCTCATGGGCTGTAACAGTTTCAAGATTTCCGGTTTACCAACTCAGCAGTAGTTCTCCTTTATCCCATACTAATCAACCCATATACTCTCTGCTCCATTACTCCCTCAGAGACCTCCCTTTTCTCTGTCCTAACCTCAAGTATATCTTCTTTTCCATTCCTCTCTATCCCCAATCACAAAATATTTTGCCTTTACTTGAATTGACCTGAGTACTCATATTTATACCCAACTCTTCTGGACTGTCATACCCCAGGGATTCTAGGACAGCCCACATTTATTTGGACAGGCTCTGGCCTCTGACTTACTCTCCTGTCTCTTCCTAAATCCAAGCTATACAATACATAGCTGATGCTCTTCTCTGCAGTCCTGTAGTCCAGCACTGCAAATTATCTTATTAAACTTTCTGTCTAGCCAAGGATATAATGTCTTGCCCTCTAAGGTCCAGCTGACTACTCCTCAAGTTACTTATCTGGGATTAGCTATTGATCCATCTTACGATGCCATTACCCAAGACAGAAAACACTTAATTCAGTCACTCACAGTCCTCACCACCAAGGGTGAAGTTACAGCCTTCTTAAAGATGATCAGCTTCTTACACTCTCAGATTTTTTCCTTCTGTCTTCTTGACCACCCCCATATGAGATGGCCCTTGGTCCCTTGAAACTCTTCTTACACCCATTACTATAGAACTTATCACAGCTGACTATCAGGCACAATCAAAATATGGAGGGTATACATCCCACTCAAACTCTAGGTATAGGCATGGCCTAACAAATGAGAGATTCATATTGTGCCATCTCTGATAGTCCTGTGTTTAACCATGGGCACCACCACTGAAGCTGTAAGACTGACTACTTCCCTAGCTATTTACCATCAGTTTTCCTTGGTTCATCTAGGATTTTCAATGGGTGGCTCATACCATCCTAGCCCTCCAGGCCAAAGAGACTCACTGATCAACATACATGCTACAAATTTGGCAAGGATTAGATTTACTAACAGCAGAAAGAGGTGATCTTTGGCTCTTCCTCAAGGAGGAATATTGCTTCTGCATCAACCAGTTAGGTATGGTAAAAGACAAGATCTGACAACTCCAGATGGAGATCCTGAAATGTAAGAAACAGCTCAGTTCCTCTAGCCAGTGGCTCATTGAGTCCAGTATGGAATTGGATACTACCCTTCTTAACTCCCTTTTTCCTCCTTTGTTTTTTTGTTTTGTTTTGAGACCAGGTTTCTCTGTGTAACAGCCTTGTCTGTCCTGTAACTCATTTTATAGACCAGGCTGGCCTCAAACTCACAGAAATCTGCCTACTTCTGCCTCCTGAGTGCTGGAATTAAAAGAATGCACCACCACTGCCTGGCTCTCCTCCTTTTTTTAAAAATCCTACTAGTCACACCCTATATTATAAACTTCTTGTCTAGATTTCCCCTACAACAGATTCAAAAGATTTCTAGCCAGACTTTCAATTAGTTGCTATTGCAGGATTATAGGCACCTAGCTGCAGAGCCAGAAGCCAGCAATTCCAAATTATACCCTGATGGTGAAGATCAAATTTGTCCTAAGGAATTCAATGCCCCTATTCAGCAGGAAGAAGTATAATGATAACATCATAGCTTTTCCCATGATCTGACTGTCTATCAATAATAACAAAAAGGAAAATGTGAAGCCCTTGAGCCACACAAGTGTCCAGACCCCTTCTATAAGCATCTCCAACTGGCTTGGGCCCAGTTTTGAAAGAAGATTCCATCATGCAGCTAAGTGGCTCTCCCTCCACAGTTTCTACACCAGAATGCTTTCAGTGCTTTTGAATGCAGAAGCCAACAGTAATGTTGGACCAACTGGAAAAGATACAGAAAAGTAAAAGTTATAATACTTAACTTTTATGTCAAAACCCAGAGTAGTCACTCCTCCTAGTGCCTGAGTTCTCACTCAAGGAACATAGTTTCACTGGGATCCTATCCCTTACCCCTAGTCCACCTGCAATATACCAAAAGAGTATGAGATGAATAGCAATAGTCCCTATTGGGAATGGTCTGCCTCTTTATTTTTTTCTCTCCTTTATCTGTCACATAGTCAGAGAATTTGGGAAAAAAACTTTAAACAAGCATGCTTGGGTCTAGAGGAGGGGAAGCTATACCCCAACTCCAGAATCAGATTTTAATTCAAGTGGGAGACCACAAAACAATAGTCTAATGCTACTCATACCTAAGAGACATCTAGATCTTTGTAAAACTGAATCTAGTATGCTGAAAGAAAAAAGGCTTACAGGTAGGAAATTTTTTAGTCCTAGCTATTAAGACTATCTAATGGGTAAAGGAGATTTATTAAGATATAAATTGAAGAAATACACTCACATATATAGAACAGAGTAGACAGCTGACATTGTCCTCTGATCCAACTGGGAGTGCATTCACCTTGCGGGCAGCGGAGAGAAGGGGCATGTGTCGACTCTTGCTTTCTTTATAAGAAGTCATGTACAGCTATAACAAGCTCTGCCTTATTCAGGCCCTATAGCCCAAAGGCATAAGCAGAGCAAATACTACTACATTTTCCCCTTTTGTCTAAATAAGAAAGTTCAAAAGTTAATGCAAACTATATACAATAAAAAATGATAATCAAGTATTGTTAAGAAAAAATAAAGAGTAATAATATAAACAAAAATAGAACTACAGTCAACAAGAATAACAACAAGAAAGACATGCTAAATTACAGAAATGTTCAAAACATAGGTAAATGGCAAATTACTGAGATTACTCCAATAGCTGCCCTATCTTGAACATTCTAACTCTTGTACTAATGTGTTCTAGCTAAGATATAAGAAGATTGTAAATGTAACTATCTAGTCTTCAACTCCATCAAAGACCTGAGAAGAAAAAAACAGTGCCCAAGAAAATGGAAAATGCAAGCAAGCAATTTCCAAAATTCTTGTGAGAATAGACAGAGACAGCTCTGGACAATCAACTAAAGTTTCTCAGCATCACTGGGGAATCAA
Organism: Onychomys torridus; assembly: GCF_903995425.1. Lineage (NCBI taxonomy): Eukaryota > Metazoa > Chordata > Mammalia > Rodentia > Cricetidae > Onychomys > Onychomys torridus. Next base: position 4,861,293 of record NC_050444.1, read on the forward strand.
ATTTGGCTACAGGCTTAGAATATCTGGCAGACCATTTTCAAAATCAGCAATTTTGAAAGACCACCTCACGTTGTCTTGGAAGAGTTCAGTAGTTACTTTTCCTTGTGTCCTGCTCACCTGGAAAGGACAGCGTTCATAGCATCACCAGTCAAACAAGGGCAGTTCTTTACCCAGCAGGCCATTTTGTGCCACGAAGACAAACTTCCAAACAGAAATGCCTTAGAAGCTCAACATTGTGTTGGGATCAGATCAGTGCTGCCAGGAGCAATTGTGTCTCACATCAACATAATTTTAAGTTATCAAAACATTTAAACATCATATCTTCTAGCTCTATAAAGTGTTTGAAGATTACCTATCCATCTGACATGTTTCTGTAAATCTTGAGAACCTAACTAACATTACTATAGAAATGACAAACATGGGTGAATAGATCAGTCTCATCTACCTAAATGGCCTAAGGACTAGGGCTTCACATTAACAAGATAAATAGTCTATAAGCAGATATACCACAAAAGGATAGTGACTTCAAAATTGTGACAATACACAAAATATCTTAAACATAGAAATGTATAGTGCAATATTCAATATGACAACAATATCCTTAATATTTATTAATATACAAAATATTTCAAGCAGGAGTATAAATATATGTATAATACAACAATATAGTTTTGTATTTGTATTAATATACAAATTATGTTAAATAGAAATATAAGAATAGTTTACATTTGTATAAAATATACAAGAATCCATATCAGCACAAACTATCCAAGGCTGATAGTTTGCTAAAACAGTTTACTAGTAGATAAAATAATCTACTTTAACATATTATACCTATCCATTTCTCTTTTTTTTTATAAAGGAGAATATTGAGTCTAAATTTTATTGTTTCACCCCCTACTCTATAACGATTCATCCATAACCCAGAGAAAAATGAAAATTTTGGGGGAGGGGCATCATTTTCTTAGGATTTCCTGGTGTTTAGGGGACAACAGTATTTCTGTGGGATCCTGTAAGGAAGCTTAGATAGCTAGGTCTCAATAGGGTTGGTCATAGCCTGAAACCAGTCTCAGAGTAGTGGATGAGATTGTCTGAGATTCTGGCTATAAGTATAGTATGATGGACTATCTCATCTTTGAACAGTCCTGAAAAGTTTTCAGTCCAAAGCTGTTCATGGGTACAATGGCATCTTTTTGATGGAGTAGATTTGTTGTTGTGGGGGCTCCACCTTCCTTCTGGAGACTTCAGAAACTGTTATTGGAAAGACTTATCTTTCACTGTGGAAAACTTGGACATTATTAATATTAAAATTGAAAGTTTGGATTTATGCTGGATTAAAAAGGGATTCCCAGAAAGCGAAGACAAGTGTGGAGAAAAATAGAATCTTGACAACAATAGTCCCTAGCTTATTGATTTTCTTCTGTCTCATACTAGTTGTCTCTTCCAATATGAGATATAATTTTTTTTTGCAATACACCTGAGTTTAGAGAAGGAGAGAGACATATTCCAACTCCAAAGCCAGCTTGGTTTATAATTGAATCAGGACCACAACTATTCTAGAGTTAAAGAGATATAGAATTTAGGCACTGAGATATTATCCAGTAGAGTGTATTGGTGCCAATAGGTACTTCCTTTATGTGGTAGATGTCTGGTTGTCCAAGGTCTTATGATTTTTTAAAGAGGTATTTCTATTATCCTGTAAAGACAGAAAACAGAATCCTGCCCTGACCCTTGTTTATTGAGTTTTTCTTACAACTGGTAGAGTTGTCACATTAGTGGATGAGCTATTACTTCTCCTCATCAAGGGGTAGCTCCTATTTGAAGCCATTTTTATTAAGAGATTTTCTACTCATTTTATATACCAACCACAGATACCTCTGTCCTCCCTCCTCCCACCATGAGCATCCCCCCACAAACTGCCCTCCCTTCCCACCTCCTCCAAGGTAAGGTCTCCCATGAGGAGTCAGAAGAGCCTGGTACATTCAGTTGAGGCATGTCCAAATCCCTTTTCCCTGCACCAAGGCTGTGCAAAGTGTCTCACCATAGGCACTAGGCTCCAAAAAGCTGGCTCATACACTAGGGATAGGTCCCAATCCCACTGCCTGGGGGTCCCCTAAATAGTTCAAGCTAAACAGAGTGACTAGTCCAGTACCATGGGGGCTACTGTTGGTCCATAGTTCATGTTTGCACTAGTTTGGCTAGTTATCTCTGTACTTTTTCCAATCATAGTCTCAATACCTTTTTTTCATAGCATCCCTCCTCTCTCCCATTGATTGGATTCCTGGAGCTCTGCCTGGGACCTAGCCTTGGACCTCTGCATCTGCTTTCATCAGTCACTGGATGAGGGTTCTCTGATGACAGTTAGGGTATTCAGCCATCCAATCCCCAGAGTAGGCCAGCTCAAGCACCCTCTCCACCATCGCCAGTAGTTTATGGTGGAGTCATCCATGTGGATTTTTGGGAACCTCCCTAGCACTCTGCCTCTTCCTATTCCATTGGTGTCTTCATTTATCATGGTATCACTTTCCTTGTTCTCCCACTCTGTTCCCATTCCAGCTTGAACCTCCCACTCCCCTAAACTCTCATCCCCCATCCCTTACCTTCCATTACCCTACCTCATCCCCAGTTTGCTTATGGAGATCTTATCCATTCCTAAATGCTGGGCAATTCAGGAATCCTTCCCAGGTCCTCCTTACTAGCTAGCATCCTTGGAGCTTTGGGTTGCAGTTGGGTTGTCATTTGCCTTACATCTAAAATCCACTTATGAGTGAGTACATACCATGTTTGTCCTTCTGAGACTGCGTTATTTCACTCAGGATGATATTTTCTAGTTTCATCAACCTGTCTGCAAACCTCATGATATCATTGTTTTTCTCTGCTAAGTAGTACTCCATTGTGTATATGTACCACATTTTATTAATCCATTCTTCATTTGAGGGACAACTAGGATATTTCCAGGTTCTGGCTATTACAAATAATGCTGCTATGAACATAGTTTAGCATGTTTCCTTGTGGTATGATGGAACATGTCCTTGCCCAAGAATGATATAGCTGGGTTTGGGGGAGATTGATTCCCAGTTTTCTAAGAAAGTGCCATATTGATTTCCAAAGTGCCTGTAAAAGTTTGCATTCCCATAAACAGTATAGGAGTGTTACCCTTGTTCCATATCCTCTCCAACATGCTGTCTTCAGTGCTTTTGATTTTAGTCATTCTGATGGATGTAAGATGGTATCTCAGAGACATGTTGATTGGTATTTCCCTGATGATTGAGTGTTGAGCAATTCTTTAAATGTCTTTCAGCCAGTTGAGCTTCTTTTGTTGAGAATTCTCTGTTTAGCTCTATAGCCCATTTTTTCAATTAGACTGTTAGGTATTTTGGTGTCTAGTTTCTTGAGTTCTTTACATATTCTGGAGATCAAACCTTGTTAATGAAGATCTTTTCCCATTCTGTAGGCTGTTGTCTGTCATATTGACCATGTCCCTTGCCCTACAAACACTTCTCACTTTCAAGAGATCTCATTTATTAATCGTTGCTCTCAGTGTCTGTGCTACTGGCATTATATTTATAAAGTGATCTCCAGTGCAAATGCAAATGTATTGGGATCTACCCAATCTCTTCCTCCAATAGGTGCAAGAGGTGCCTGTGTCTGAGATAGCTGCTATTAGTCCAATCTGAGCTTGCTGTGTCTGTGTCTCAGGGGGCCCTTCTGGGTCCAATCTTAGCTTTTGGTCTAATTGGAGCTGGCCAATTCTGTATTTCTTGGGGCCGCTCTTGGTCCAGTCCAATCTAGCTGATTCTGTAACTCATGGAGCTACTCTTGGTATTATCATGGCTCTTGGTCCAGAGCTGACAGATTCTGTGCCTTAGGAAGCCTCTCTTGGTCCAATGAGAGCTGACAGATTCTTTGTCTCAGAAAGCCACTCTTGGTCCAATGAAAGCTGGTGGATTTTGTGTCTCAGGAAGTTACTCTTGGTCCAATGAGAACTGGTGGTTTGGTTTCCATGTTTCAGAAAGTTACTGGGTCACAGAAGGATGGGTACTGGGGTAGGGCATGGAACTTGCAGATTGCAGGGTCTGATGGGGGATTTTAGTGGAGGGCCTTCCTGTAGGGGTTTTTCCTGCTGGCTGGCAACTGGGGAAGAGTTGTGTGGGGGTTCCCAAGGACTGGCTGTGTCCCAGGATGTGAGTTTTAGAGGCAGGACTCTCTGGGTGGGAGAAAAGTCACTCAACTCCTGGTCCAATGGGAGCTGGTGGTTTGATTGCCATGTCTCAGGAATTTTCTGGGGTCCCAGGCAAATGAATATTGGGGTAGGGTGTGGAACTTGTAGATTACAGGGACCAATGGGGGATTTTGTTGGGGGGGGCTTCCTGCATGAGTTTTCCTTGCTGGCAGGCAACTGGGGCATAGTTGTGTGTGGGTTCCCAGAGACTGGCTATATCACAGGACCTGGGTCCTAGAGCTGAAGGCAATTTTTATTAATTTTATTGGTATCCATAGTTTTTTCTCTATCACCAAAACAAAAGTAAAACCCCTTCTGCAACATAGGATGTATCCTGTTTTCCATTCTGAGGCCAGAACATCTTTGAAGTAATCAGGTTGATTTAGCTCAGAAGTTTTTTCTGTTGCCCAATGTCTCTCTATAGCTGTTATCCCTTTCTCATCAGCATTGAGAAAATTCAAGGTTATTAAAGCATTACATATTCTACTTCTAGGAGTCATTACTACCTATTTCTGTTTATTTAGCATATACTTTAAAATTCAATTGGATCTTTTTATGACTGCTTTGCTTGTGATATTGTGTGATATACCTGTAACTTGCTTTATAACGTAATAAGCAAAAAAAAAAAAAAAAAAAAAAGAACTGTCTCATTTTATTTGAGACATATACTGGAACATGTCAGTCTTAATTTGTAGAGATATTCTCATGATGGCCATAACTTCTAATAGGTGTGTAATCACATAGTCAGCTTTTTCAGAATTCATAGGTGTTGCCCATTGAAATCCTGAGATGCCAATGGTATTATTCACATATTTTAATTTTCAAAATTCTGCACAATGAACCACATCCACCTGCCAAATTTAATTTTCTTTAAAATAACTTTAAGAATACTTCCTGGAGTAATGAAGTTTGGTTATAGAAGGAACAAGTAGAAGATTATTTTTTCTCCTTTTTTATTTATTATATTTGTGTTTTAATTTTACACATCAGCCATGGGTTCCCCTGTCCTCCCCCCTCCCACACCAACCCCCACCTTCCTTCCAGCTCCTCCCCTCCATTTCCATCTTCTCCAGGGCCAAGACTCCCCTGGGGATTCAATTCAACCTGGTGGATTCAGTACAGGCAGGTCCAGTCCCCTCCTGCCAGGCTGAGCAAAGTGTTCCTGTGTAAGCCCAAGGTTTCAAACAGCCAGCTCATGCACTAAGGACAGGTTCGGGTCCCACTGCCTGGGTGCCTCCCAAACAGTTCAAGCTATTTAATTGTCTCACTTACCCAGAGGGCCTGATCCAGCTGGGGGCTCCACAGCTTTTCGTTCATAATTCATGTGTTTGCATTCATTTGGCAATTTGTCCCTGTGTTTTTCCAATCTTGGTCTCAACAATTCACACTCTTACAGTCCCTCCTCTTTCTTGACAATTGGACTTCTGGAGCTCCATCTGGGGCCTGGCCGAGGATCTCTACATCCACTTCCATCAGTTATTGGATGAGAGTTCCAGCACGACCTTTAGGGTGTTTGGCCATCTGATCACCAGACTAGGTCAGATCTGGCTTTCTCTTGACCATTGTCAGTAGTCTAGAGTGGATGTATCATTGTGGATTGAAGGGCAAGATTCGAGGGGAAGGGATCTCAGAGGAGCAGGAGATCCCAGCGGGATCAAAAACAGAAAGGGAGAACAAGAAATAACAGACCATGATAAATGAAGATCACATGAGAACAGGAAGAAGCAAAGTGCTAGAGAGGTCCCCAGAATATTATTATTTTTTTTTACAATTTCATTGGCTTGTTGCCAAGTGATGGAAAAGTCCTTTTTCAAACCTTTGCTATTTACATGGTGTTCTTATGAAATTCTGAGGCTTCTAGCACATTACCTATTTATAAATCAATTAACCAATCAGTCTCCTTATTGCCTTGTGCTAGAGGACCTGGCAAGCCTCTGTGGGATCTGATGTGTGTTTTATATATATATATATATATATATATATATATATATATATATATATATATATATGATGCTCCCTATTTCTGATAAATTCTTGAATTCTTGTTATTGTATAAATAGTGAAGTTAATTTTGTATTATCAGGAATAAATTCAGGGTATCAATACATAAATCAACTCTCTCTGCATATTGACAGTCAGTAACTATATTGAGAGGCTCTGGGAAATCCACTAGTACCATAAGAATGTCATACAGTTCTGCTTTTTGTACAGAATTGTAGGGACTTTAACCACTTTACTAAGTCTCCTAATTTATATCTTGCCTTTCCTGGTTTATTTGCATCAATATAGAATATAGGGACTCCAGAGATTGGATTTTGCCATACAATGTGACGTAAGTCCCATTCAGTTCTTTTTATAAATTCTATTCTTTTGCTTTTGTAATAGCAATTGTTAATCTCTCCCCAAAAGTTACTAAGGCTCTTTGCCAGTATTCATTATCTTTCCATAATGATGAAATTTTCTCATCAGTTAAAGATTACAAATTCTGGTAGGTCCATCCCTGTCAACTAATAAAATCTTAATTTTCCTTTTAGAATCAAATAAGAGATCTTTTCTACATTAGTCTTTAGCTTATTGCTCAGTTTATATGGTAGAAATTTCCATTTAATATATCTTCCCTCTCCATCAAAATCTCGTGAGGAAGTGTCTTGAGGGGAATATGACCAGAATGCAGTTAAATTCTGGATTCACACAATCCACATGTGCCTCTTGTATTTTATTTTCTACTAGAGCCAATCTACTTACAACTTCAGCTGATAATTCTCTTGAACTATTTAAGTCCTTGTCCTCTTTTAGCATATTGTCCAAAATTACTAGTCCATCTTTAGGTATTCCAATGATGGTCTGTAAGTTGGAAATGTTTCCTAAAAATTTTTGAAAATCATTAAGAGTCTGCAATTGATCTCTTCTGAGTTGTAACTTCTGGGGTCCAATTTTTTGTAAATCTATCATGTATCCTAAGAAATTAACAGAATTTCCTCTTTGCATTTTTTTCAGTAGCAATTTGTAGTCTCCAGTGAGGCAAAACTTTCTTTACATCTTCAAATATGTTTTCCAAGATATCTAACTTTGGATCACCTAAGAAAGTATCATCCATGTAATAGATTATAGATTGTGGAAATTTTGCATGAATTATTTCCAACAGATTTTGCACAAAATATTGGCACAGGGTAGGGCTATTTAACATTCCCCATGGGAGGACCTTCCATTGATATCTCTTGACTTGCTGGGAATTATATGTAGGTACTGTGAATTTCTCTATACTTTTTATGTAGAGGTATGGTAAAGAAACAGTCATTTAAGTCAATAATTATAATAGGCCATTCTTTAGAAAACAGAGAGGGCAAGGGTATCTCATTCTATAATGAACCCATAGGCTGAATTACTGTATTTATGGCTCTCAAATCTTTCAGCATTCTTCACTTATCAGATTTGTTTTTAATAACAAATACAGAAGAATTCCAAGGGCTAGTAGATTCTTCAATTTGTTGAGCATTTAATTGATCCTTAATCAGCTGTTCTAAAGCTTGTAGTTTCTCTTGTATCATAGGTCATTGTCCAACCCAGACAGGTTTATCCATTAGCCATTTTAAAAGTAGGGGCATTGGTACTTCTGAGAGTTCAACAGCAGTTGTGCTCTGTTTATATAAAGCCTGAATAGTATCTTTTTATATTATGTTATAATATTATTCCCAGAAACATGAATTGGTCTATATCCCACTCCTGAAATTGGAGGAATTTTAATTTTAATATTCCATTGCTGTAACAGATCTTGGCCCCAGAGATTCACATCTACATCTGCCACATATGTCTTCAGCCTTCCTCTTTGTTCTTCTGGTCCTATGCATTCAACCAATCTCAAACTTTGTTTTACCTGAGATAGGGTTCCAATCCCTAAAAATTGGATATCTACCTCTTGAAGAGGTCAATTCTGATGCCATGATTTTGGTGTAATTATAGTCACATCCACACCTGTGTCCACCAATCCTTCAAGGACGATGTTATTAATTCGAACTTTAAGCTTTAGTCTTTGTTCATTTATGAAATTCTGTAAAAATATTTGTTTTGTGGTGATTTATGAAATTTTTATCTATCTATCTATCAAAGTTGTTCTAACATCCAGTGTGGTATCATTCTTTACATTAGGCACTGGGTTATTTAGTTGTCCTTGGGAGGAATTTACTCTACAGTGATAGAAAATGTTTGGACCATGTTTGATCTGGGGCCTGGAAAGAGGCCCCAATGGCACTTCCCACTGGTGAAGGGTTGCCTTGTATGTCTCTTGTTGATCTGCATTCATTGGTCCAATGTCAGCCTTTTCTTCATTTTCTGCATAATGCAAAAGTTTGGGGTCTCCTGTTTGGGAGAAGAATGCTTCTAGAAGAAGCATTGCTTCTAGGAGCACCCTATGTACAATTTCTTCTCATATGTGTATCACAGTTAAAACATTTGTTACCTTGATGCCTCCTTCTGCCTTTGGAAATTGCCTCTCCTATCCAAGCCTCATTACCATAGTTAAGAGATTTAACACCATTTGTATGCTAAATCCATTCTTCCAAAGGTACTGACCCAACCTTTAAAGGTGTAAGTACTCTTTTGCATTCTGAATTAGCTTTATCAAAAGCCAAAATTTGAGTTGATACTTATCTTATTTGTGGTGTCACCTGCAACTACAGGCTGCAGTGATCTTTTCCTTCCCCTCTCTCATCCATGGGAAAAGTGTCTTCCATTCCTTCTCCTTTCCTCTTGGGATGTCTCTCAGAAAACCTCTTGCCTCTACACCTGGCACTTGACCTGAAAGGCCCTAATTTTATTTGTTTGGTAATTAAATTTGGCTTCAGTATCCCTTAGATAATAAATACAAAGGGCTGCCTAGTGGTACCCTAGATCCTGATATTACTTGGGACCTTTACAAATACTATAAGCAATCCTGAAATGGAAAGTGATTCCCCATTCTCCACTTCTTTATTCTCTGCTCTAACCCCAGTTTGTTTTTGTCTAATATCCCCCACATATACTGTGTAAATATTTTGTCTTATGGTGCTAGGCACAGTTCCCATGAGTTAGGTAGAGAAATAAGATTCAAGGCCTGGAATTCCCCTTGCTCCAGAATTCAGGGAGGATAAGATTGAGGAGGTACAAGCTGCTCAGTGCATCATCAGGCAAAGAACATGGGCCAAGGGCTCTGAGCCTGAGAGATGTGTGGTCACCTGGTATTAGGGCTTGCCAGTGAGGCCAAAAGACAAGAAAACATGCTCATGAGATGAAGCCTCGCTCATGGCAACTGGCCAGTGGTGATTGTCAGGGAATGTGGTCAACTGTAGCCTTGAAGGCCATGGTTGGGTGTTCTTCTACCTGCAAGTACACCAGAGGGGTACCTGATGCTCAGCAGTCACTCCCACAGGTCTAAGGAAGCATTTATGTCAACTCAGAGAAGGGAACTTACTAATTGTTGCTGGTGATGGATGGAGAGCTCAGTGATATTTTAGGTGGAAAAGTAAGGCTGTTGTATGTGGACTGGGTCCAGGGTTTGAGCATGTCTCAGACTGCCTGTGGGCAGGAGGGACTGCCAGGAGAGACTGCCACGTATCATGGAACCAATGCTGTAGTTTATGGGGTTGTGGGAAGGCAGTGAAAAGGAGAGAGTCCCACCATACAGCAGAACTCATGTGGATGGTTTATTGGGGAAGGGTAAGAGGAAGAGGCTGTAGAGGTTAGCCTCTGGGGAAGAAGTGGTGGAGAAAGAGAGAGAGATGGAGAGGGCTTGCCTTTTATAAGGGAATTTAGCACATGCACATAGGGAATGGCTGTAGTTGATGACTTATCCTGTCAGAACCCTGATGGGAAGCCAGTGTAGATGCCTGAGTGCTAACAAGCACATGTGCACTGGAAATGCTCTCAGTGGCTGCAGCTGAGGACCATGACTGCAGGCCAGGATAATACCAGAATGCTAACAAAGATAATTTTTAAAAATGAGGTATCAGGGCCTCTCTTTCTTAGAAAAGTGAGCTCATGCAAGGCCACTGTGGTGTCATATGACCAAGGGGAAAAAGAATGTCAAGATTAGACATATAAGTTAATTCTATAAAGATATAAAATGTTTACATTTTATATGCCAGAAATTGAATAATAACTGCAGCAACTTTAATCTGACCATTAAGAGTCAATAATACACTGCTCAAGACATGGCAATCTGTCTGCGCTAGCTTGGAGGCTTTTTTCTCTCTAGCGTCCTTGAGGCCACAAGAGCTGTTAGCCTGAAAATAAATGGACTGTCATATTTTAGGTTTTTAAAAATTGGATTATGGGGTTGATGAATAAAAATGATGATGAAAGATAACTATGTTTTGTCATAATTTATCAATGATGGTGACTGAAAGATATGCAAGAGAAAGTGAAACATGTGTCCCAAACCAAAAAAAATATGATCTGTATTTTGGAACAATAATCTGTCCCTGTTTACAAAATTCGTTATTAATATAGAAACGTGCTCACTGCTGATCAGTCAGGCTGCAAGATTGTCATCACCACTAATGGCCTGACCTTTTCTTTCACCAACTCCTGACTTCCTCTCTGAGACCTGGCCATTGCTGGGGCTGCCTCCTCACCCCAGCACACCATGCCCTCTTACATTCTTCCCACTCCATCTTCCATAATGTTCTCTCAGTCTTGGGGTGGGAGTTGGAAGATGGAGATATTTTAAGCATCTATTTAAAGTTGAACACTCACAGTTGCTTGATTTCAACACATTGTAGAAGCAAGTTTTACAACATGATGATTTAGCAGGTTTCCTATAGGCCTATAGTGTTGTGCATGCATGTTTTGTGTTTTGATCTTGGCATACATGTGAAAGTCAGAAATTTAGTAGGGGCCATTGGCCATTTGGTTACATTAAGAAATGGGATGGTAGAATGAAAATAGAGAAGGAGAATACTGGAAACATAATATGTTAAGAAGGTAAGTATGTGGAGGAACTCAAAAAGTGAGATGGTATAAAAGGATTTGAAAAAAAATTAAAAGTATACAAAACAGGACATATGGAAACCTAGTCTCCTGCAACACAATTACAACTATATTTGGATTGAATGAAAGAACATACACAATATGAAGGAAGAGAGTGAATCCTCAGGGTTAAAAGTTTAAGTGGGGATAAGAGTAGGGAGAGGAGGGGAAGAATGGCTAGGGACAGGTCAACCAGAATGAATGATGCATGAAAAAGTCATGTGAAAATGTACTAGTTTGTAAACTAACTAAAAACATAGTTTCTAAAAGAGATTTGACTATAGGTTATCCCATGGGTGGAAATGGTTCCCCCCTCCAGATCCATGAATGGTTGAACAACAATCATAATGCCAGACATGGGTTACTACTCTGAATTATTGCTCAGGGAGGCTACCAGACATCTCCAAGACAAATCACAGGTAATTTCCATTGCTCTTGGTTGCCCATCAATACTGGCTGATAAGACCCTATTACTAAAGACTCTATACACTTTGGTTGTAGGACATAGAGAAATCAAGCTCAGAAGCCAGGCACAGAGGTACATGCCTTTAATCCTGGCACTTGGTAGTACTAGAGGGAGAAGCAGGTGGATCTTTGTGAGTTCAGGGCCAGCTTGGTATACGAAGTGAGTTCCACGACAGCCAGGGCTATTACAGAGAAACTCTGTCTTGAAAGAAAAAAAAAAAAACCACTTAGATAAAACAACACTGAACTACCAGAAATTTCTGGCTGTCTTTCATAGGTTGCTGGAGGAAAAAAAGACAATGGTCTTATCCTGTACTTCATCCTGCATGCTGCAATACTTAACTGGCAGGCAAGATATGGCCACTGGTATTATATTGACATGACTATACAGAGGTGACCAACAGATTACTGATTAGTTTTGAGGCCTGTTTCAAGTATACTTTTCTATTGCTTATTCACATCAGTGCATTTCAGACAGGTTCTATCTCCTGGGAGTGCACTTTCTTGCCAACTAAGCAATAAATGATAAGCCTGTGTGTAAACTTATGTTGTCATCAGGAGAAAATATTCCGTGTGTTCAGAATACAGACATTTTAATGTAGACTGATATATCCAGATGAAATTCCCATCGTGTTCAGGGCCCCATCTGTATTTCAAGTGTATGTGTAGCCCTTGCTTTTCATCATACAGAAATGTTCCTAGGGATCACCAACAGGATAAATCAGCATTTTTCAAGGAATCTGATTAATTTCAAAACTTGAGCTTTTATTTTTGCCAAGAATTTTTGACTCATCTACTTCTTGGTAATCACCTCATAGATCATAGCGGACAAAACCATTTTAATCCAGAGAAGAGAGAGCTCCTATTCTGATTGTATATGTTTTTAAAATTAAAAGCTCAATTATTTTCACCTAATATACTCACTCTCCTCCTTAGGATTTTAATCTGATTGGGATAGAGATAATAGCTATTGATCTTATGGTATGCACAGAACATTTTTAATGAAGGTACAGAATTTTATTTCTTCTCTTTTCTTTGGTTTTTTGAGACAGGGTTTCTCTGTGTAGCTTTGCGCCTTTCCTGGATTTCGCTCAGTAGACCAAGCTGGCCTTGAACTCATAAAGATCCACCTGTCTATGCCTCCCTAGTGCTGGGATTAAAGGTGTGCGCCGCCACCACCAGGCAGAATTTGATTTCTTAAGTGATTTTTTTTTGGTTATATTTTTTTCTCCTTTGGTATACTCTTTTTAAAAGTTGTCATAATGTATGTACTTGTTATGCAGTACCATTTTATTCTTCAATTGGAAATCTTCAAAGCCATGCTTTCCAATGTTTAATTTTCCTATTTTAAATAACTAAATGTAGCAATGAGTTTAGTGCAGCTGTTCAAAAATGAATTTGACTTAACCAAATAAGAGATTATTTTCCCTCATAAAGCATAAAGACCATGTGGGGTTTACCAAGAGCTTGTGGGATAGCTCCATAATGTTGCATATAAAACCCCCATACTTGGCTCTATCACCTTTAGAGGAAGAACTTCTTTCTTGCTCTGAAGTAAGATGTTGATACTCTGCTATCATCAGCTTCAAGAAAGAAAGAAGAGAGAAAATATCTTAGCCAAACATTCCACTCCCATTAAAGATCTTGCCTTGTCCTAAAATCCCTACCTTCATCCTAATGGCTTATGATTTCACCCTCAACAAGGTCAATTTCTAAGCTACTAGGATGCCAGGGAATGAATATTCAGATGGGTGTATTGCATCGCTAAAATAAAATCAAGCAATATAGGAAAATTACGTTAAGTGGGTAGCTAACAGTTGTTGAGACATACAGAAACAGTAAACAATTTTAGGATTATCATTAGTGAATAGCAGTGTGTGCACACATACTCATCTTTCACCTCTTGGAATATAGATGATGTAGACAAATAGTGATGGTAAATACTGTGTAGCTATATGGTGCCCACTTGTTGATAGGAAGCTAAGTGTCAAATGAGAAAATATTCTGACTTTCTGTGGTTACAAACCCTGTGATAATAGTCACTTTTCCAGGGGCAGTATGAGATATTTGTCTTTGTTATGTGTGCAAGACATGGATCCTTGTTTAAATGCAGTGCCGCATAGTGCAGGTTGATTAGACAAAAAAGCAGATGAGTTCAGGAAATCAAATGGCATGGGTTCATGGCAGGTTTTATAATTCATTTTAAGCCAATTTGTTGCTTATTTGACATATTAACTCCATTAGAATGTTAAAGGCATAGCTTGTAAAGAAGTGTCACCATGTTTCCTTTCTGGAAACATGCACTCTTTTTCTTAGGTAGTCAGATAGTTGCTTCCTGCTGATCCCTTTTTTCCCTTTCATTTTTTATTAAGAGATTTTTCTATTCATTTTATATATTAACCATAGATTCCCCTGTCCTTCCTCCCCTCACCCCCTAGCCTTCCCCTCCCAACCCACGCCCCATTCCCACCTCTTCCAAGGCAAGATCTCCCATGGGGAGTCAGCAGAGCCTGGTACATTCAGTTGAGGCAGGTCCAAGCCCCTCCTCCCTGCACCAAGGCTGTACAAAATGTCTCATCATAGGCACTAAGCTCATGCACTAGGGACACGTCTCATTCACACTGCTTGGGGGCCCCCTAAACAGTTCAAGCTAAACTATTGTCTCACTTATTCAGAGGGCCTAGTGCAGTACCATGGGGGCTCCTGAGCTATTGGTCCACAGTTTATGTGTTTCCACTAGTTTGGCTAGTTTTCTCTGTACTTTTTCCAATCATGGTCTCTTGCTCATAGAATCCCTCCTCTCTCTCACTGATTGGACTCCTGGAGCTCTGCCTGGGGCCTGGCTGTGGATCTCTAAATCTGCTTCCATCAGTCACTGGATGAGAGTTCTATGATGACAGTTAGGGTATTCAGCCATCCAATCTCCATAGTAAGCCAGCTCAGGCACCCTCTTGACCATTGCCAGTAGTCTATGGTGGAGTCACCTTTTGGATTCCTGGGAACCTCCCTAGCACTCTGTTTCTCACTATTACCATGGTGCCTACATTTATCATGGTATGTCTTTCCTTGTTCTCCCACACTGTTCCCATTCCAGCTCAAACCTTCTGCTCTCCAAAGTTCTCATTCCCCTGTCTCTTGCCCTCCATTACCCCTCCTCACCTCCAGCTGCTGAGACTTTTTAAAAAAGAGAACAATTCTCTACCTTCTTTCACAGAAAATGATGGCAGTTTTATTATTGAGATCTCAATGTTTTTAGCTAGGAAAAATGAATTTTGTTTATTAAAAAAACTGATTTCCTGCTATACTTAGGGTTAGCTAGTTGTCCAGATCCAGCAAAATCTTTCAGGACATATGAATCTCACAATAACAATTTTGTGTGATTCTTCTCACATTATTGTTCTTCTTTTTCACCTAAACTAGTTTAAACTTGTTTCACGAAGTTCTGTTGTGACATATGAATGCTTGTGATACATACTTCATCTTACAGAGAGCTTGTTTTATATCATATAATAAACATGACTTATTAAATGAAGAAAAGGTTTATATTGATTTAAGAATGAGTGACATAGCACTTTTCCAGACTTGTTTGGATGATTGCAGATTAAATAAAAGCATGCCAATCAAGTTGCTTATTGTCTATCTCACTTCCCTTATCTGCCAAGCTTCTCTCACAATTAAGTTGATAATAATCTGAGATCTAGCATAAACCGCAGAGAGACAGGTAGCAGAAAACACACAATGGTGCCCAGCTCTTTTCCTCTCCTTGGTCTGCCTCTCTTTTCCCTTGATGGTCAGCCTGGTGATCATGTTTTCTCACAAAAGTCACCCAAGCCCCCCAAGAAGAATTCCTGATGTCTCTTTGCTATGCTTGCCTGATTGCAGGTATTGTTTCTAGATTTTTCATGGGCCAGACTCCTAGGTTTCTCAAATCTTCATCTTCCATCAGAACTCCTACAAGAGTCACTCCTTCCAAGGCCATGGCCCCTTGTATGGATGGGCCCATAGGGTCAAGGAAATAGGCTCAAACAAGTTGCCAAGGCATGCAAATAATGTACTTCCTTTAAGCCAACCAGGAGTCTACCTGAGGGCCTAGCAACAGGTGCTGTCAGAGGTCCTGGTCATGCCAAGCCAATGAGGAGATAACTACACAATATCATAAGATCAGGACACAGTCTAGCTACTGTAAGGTGGGTATATAAGGCCTTCCCCATTACTAAATAAAAGAGTGTGCTGTTTGCCTTGAGAAAAAACAAAATTAAAAGAGGTATCTCATCTCTTGGTCAGGGATGGTTAAGAAAGATTTAACCCAACTAACCGTGCCGTGTAATTATTTTAATTCTGACAGTGAGTACAATTCCTTCATATCTAATTTAAAGGAAAGGGGGCAAACCTGCTTAGCAATGGAAAAGCCTAAAAAGACAAATTGAAGTACCATTTGAACCTTACCTGTAGCCACCATCAGATGTAGTAATGTGAGATCTTCTAATACACCCTTGGCAGTCTTTTTCAGGTAGACTGCTTCTAGATGTGCCAAAAGGAGATCATCCATACAACAAATCAAAAGAACATCCCTGGGGACATTGACTAAAGCTTGAGAAACATATAACTGGCAAATAGTGGGGCTCTTATTCATTCCTTGGGGTAAAACAAACCATTGATATCTCTTAGCTGGTTTGTGCATATTAGGTTCCCACACAGTAAAGACAAAATGATCTTGATCCTATGGTGCCAGAGGAATTTGAAAAAAGCAGTCCTTAGTATCTAAAACTAATATATAATGAGATGGATGAATAGTGCTAGGGAGGCCTGGCTGTGTAGACCCCATTTTTTTCCATTTGACCATTAACTACATGAAGATGCTTCAGACAGTGATAGATCCATATCTCTTAGGGATAACATATGGGGTTATTATTTTTACTTATGGATGGTTCTATGTACCCCATCTTTTAGTTCTGTAACTAATTCCTTTAGGATTGACAGCTTGGGTTCAATTATAGGCCACTGTTCTACTCATACTTCTTCACCTGAGGACCATGTCAATGGAATGAGTCTAGGGGGATCAATCATGGTGGATCTCATGGAAACAGTGGCCCTTAGAATTGGGGGTGTGGATCTTGTACAGTGTTGCTGACCACAAGACCCACCTTTGCATGGACCTGGATGTAATTTTTAAAAAGGCCCTGTTATCTGTAGTTAGGACAACACTCATATCCTCCAAAATATCTCTGTCCCACAGGTTCCTAGGTACAATCAAAATGAATGGCTCCCCAATAGCCATCAAGTTCTCTCCGATGGAATTGATGGGTGTGTGGTCATCTTGGAATCATTTTCTCTTCTTTTTTTCTTTTTTTGGTTTTTCAAGACAGGGTTTCTCTGTGTAGTTTTGGTGTCTGTCTTGGATATCGCTCCATAGACCAGGCTGACCTTGAATTCACAGAAAACTGCCTGACTCTGCCTCCCAAGTGCTGGGATTAAAGGCATATGCCACTACTGCCCAGCCATCTTAGAATCTTGTTGGCCTCCCATACCACTGATGGGGGATGCAGGTTTAAATTTCCAATGAGGGAAGCAAAGCACCTCAGTCTCAGTTAAAATGGTAGCATCTGCACCCATGTAAACCAAATCTTTGACATCTTGTCCATCAAGATAGATGGTTATCATTGGAGAGTGTGGAAAAATGGGCATTGTCCAATAGATGTTTGGATCATCAAAACCTCCTCTCACTGCTGGGGCTGAGGAGAGCCCCATTTGGAATTTAAAGGGGCTATTGTTTGGCACACTGTGACCTGCAATGCCTTGCACAATGAAATCCCTTATTGCATCTGGGTCATTGGGTCCCAGGTTTTTCTGGGGGTAGTCACACCACAAATGGCATGATTTGCCATATCCCCAGCAAGTTCTACCTACCTGTGGGCCCTTGGGTGTGTCATCAGCATGCTGCCTATCAGCTAGGAGAGCATGCATGGAGGCAGTAAGAGCAGTGATTAGACTGGTGCTGGGGTCAAGATCTCTAGTAGCCTGTACTCATTTATGTATGCCCTCATTTCTCATGGTTGCAAGTGCATTACAGATTTGGGCATTGAGCCCCTCCCAAGTCATCTGCTTAACCAACATCTCTTGTAGGGCCCCGCATCCACTCTGCACACTACTGCCTCATTGACATGGGCCACAAAGACAGTGAAACACTCCCCTGGCTGTTGGATAAGATTGCAAAAGTAGGCTGAAGGATCCTGGTAGTGCATACCTTAACAGCTTTGAACACCAGTGAGAAACCTGTTTGTAGTAGGTTCAGTGGCCAATCTTTGCCCGATGGATGGGATGGATAAAGCTGCCTTGTCCAATGAGCATGTCAAGGGTCACTGGAATGTTAATTAAGAGGGTCATTCATGCTTGAGCTTCTACTTGATCATTGTAAGCCAATTTCCAGCTAAGAAAGGTGCCTGGCTCTAGCACAGCTTTGAGCAAATTATACCAATTAAAGAATGTCTGTAGTTGCATTACCCACTGAGTGAGGGCCTGTTCAAAGTAAGGTGAGTCTGGGCCTGACTCATCAGCCACCTTCCAGATGAGGGAGAGTTCAGCTGTGGGGGTGGGAATCCTGGGCTGGACAGTGGTATTTGAACCCAGGTTAACTGGATAATCCTCTGTAGGCCTCCCAGTTATGAATGGTGCTGGTAGTGAGGGATAAACAGTGGAGCAGGGGAGTGGTTGGCCTCCAAGGCATGCAGGCCCTGGGGCAGATAGCCCCAGGAATACCCCAGCAGTGAGGTTGACATCCTTGGTGGAAGTAGGGTCTAGCTGGGAGCAGTGCATGGAGTCTTAATGGTAGCTGCATTCTTTACAGATTTCACAGGGCCTGAACTGTGTGCTTCCTCATTATTGGATACTGTAGAAATGTCAGATATGGGGGCTTGAGAGATGGCTCAAAGGTTAAGAGCACTGACTGCTCTTCCAGAGGTCCTGAGTTCAATTCCCAGCACCCACATGGTGGCTCACAACCATCTGTAATGAGATCTGGCGCCCTCTTCTGGCCTGCAGGCAGAACACTGTATATATAATAAAAAAAAATAAAAGATCTTAAAAAAAATGGCTAATTAAAAAAAAAAAGAACTGTCAGATATGAAAGGGGAGGAGGTGATGAAGTGGTTCCCATCTTGTAGAGGGAAACAGCAGGCAAGCAACAGTCAGGTAGAAGATGGCAGTTAAGAGGGGTGGAAATTTGTATTGGATCCTGTGTCTGCTTAGTGGCATTCTTCCATAGTTTTTTAGGCCACAGGCATATGCCCTCACCATGTCTCCAGATGAAGGATGGTGTTTGACAGCCAAGACTTGGTTCCACCTCCTGTGGCATCAGTCCTTATTCAGAGGTGCAGGGCAAACCAAACCAAAAAATGTATTTTCCTAATGGGACAGGCAGACAAACATGACAGACGATACAAAAGAAGGAAAAGCATGGGGGCCCCAATGCTTCCCTGCTGAAGGGACTGAAGAACACACCACTGAGGGCCTTCTCATGGAAACACACCATCTTGGGGGCGCTGTCCAGTGCCACGAGTGTAGGGAGGGAGATGATCAGAACCTGCACTGGGAAAGAGACAGTAACAGAAGCCCCAAGTGCAGATGCCAGCTGCTGCTGGATCCTAATGCTTCCCTCAGAAGAGGGGTTGAGAAGGCTTGGCACCAATGACACAGACACTAGAAGTTAAGGGAAGAACAGCAGACTCATTTATTCAGCAACAGGGAAGGCCTTATATACCCTCCTCATAGCACCCTGGCCGAGTCCCTACCTAATGACCCTGGCTCTGCCAGCAATCTAGTGACATTGCATAGCTGCCCCTCATTAGCTGGACATGATCAGGACCTTTGACAGTGCCTGTTTGTGTGGCTCGTAAGGAAGTATAATATGTGCATGCCTTGGCAACTGGTTTGAGCCCATTTCCTTGACCCTATGGGCCTGTCCTACTATACCCTTGTACATATTCATGTTACTTTTTCTGAACTCCATAAATACAAAATGTCTGACATGAATTCTGGACCTTTGATGCTTGTTCATTGTAATATGCTTTGATCACAGAAATTATATAATGTAGTGTGGAAGAGAAAAAATCTCACAAAACAGAACTCACTGTTTCATGTTCTAAAAATAGTATTTACACACGTGAAAAATTGTGGTACTGAAGTTAAAACTAAATAGTACTTTGTTATTTTACAGGAGGAGGGGAAGGTTAAGTGGCATCCCTAAGTTAAGTAGTGGTTTCTCATTGCTTGACTGACTTAGAATGAAAGACAGTTGGACTTCACAGAAATTTAAAGATTTGAAAAATGGCAGTCATCTATTAGGTTTACTTTAAAATATTAATTTAAGTCACATGCTGTTTTGAAGATAATTTGAAAGTGTCTATTAAAACAGAGTAAGAAATGACAGTGTTAATTCTCCTCATCCTGAGTGCTAAATTTTGCAATAATCTGGGTAGATAAACATCTTCAAGAGATGGGGAACCTCTGGTCAGACACACTTGAAATTTATCCTCAGACATTTGGGTTTGTAGCAGAACCAGAATTGCCTGAGCAAACTTATTTTGCAACATTCTGCCAAATTCAAAATGCCAGAGAATTTTGGCAGACTCCTTGATAATTCAGTCTGGCTTCTACAAGTCATTTTCCAGACTCTGAATTGTGTAATGCTACAAGCAAGCATGTTGAAAGGAAGCAAAGCTGCTCACATCTCATCCTCTTTTTAGAAAAATTCCAACAACAAAATACACTTTCAATTTAGCTGCAAGAAGATTCTTGTTCATATACCGTTGGTTTCATGTAACTGTGGCGTTTCATCTTAAAGGCACGGTGCTATGAACTAAATTTATTTACTGTTATCTGACTTATGTGTGAAAAATAGAAATTAAACTACAAAACATGCTGTTAAGGATTGTATGTGGATTAGCCTATGCAATTATATCATTACCATATCAAAGCCTAGTACGAACAGTTTGCATTACATGCTTAGGATGTTTTTGTTGACAGTGAAATGAAGATGATTTTGTTCAAAATAACAAAAGTTTTCACTCATTTGAAACAATGATTTGAGCACTAAGTGGTACAGAAAATGTAATTTTAATCACAAAATTAATTAACCAATCAATTTAACAGAACATTATCTTTAACAGAACTCTATCTTTAAAGTGGCCTATTTGGTTAGTGTCTGCTGTCCTTAGACTGCAGCCCTCCTCTACCCTGCAATAAACTGCCTTCTGCCCATACTACCCTCTTCTTCCTCTAATGTCTTCAGAACTTATCACAAGTGCTGGGAGCCTGAGTGGAGTCCAACGTCAGAGTTCAGTGGCATCTTTGGGTGTTTTTGCACTTTTGTAATTGTATTTTCTTTGTCTAAACTATGGTAAAGGTTGGACTTCTCTACCTTGGCTGAGACCATGGAATATTTTGCTCCTTTGTGTCTAGAAGTTCCTTTTAAATTTGCATTCCTTGACATGGCTATGGAACTTATTCTACTGTCCCCTGTGCCACAGGTCATCTGTTCCTGCTGCAGGTGCCATTCTGTCTCCTTCACCCACATCAGTTCAGATGTCATTTTCAAAAGAATGACTACACCCACATGAAGTTTTCTGTGTGTCTTTGTTGCTATGTGGTAAGGTGATTGTATTTATAGTATTGGACTTAAAGGCTAAAATACCCAACCCTAAGTAGTGCATTGTTCTGTATTTGAAGCACTTATATAATGAGCTAATTAGGACCAGAAGTGAATCCAGAGATTTGCCTATGACTGTAGCCTCTTACATAAGGCCAGGATAAATAAGTCATTCTTTGGGTTTTTTTTTTTCTTGATCTCTTGGGATATTTATAAAGAATAAATTTATGTTATATTGGAGAGAAGTAATTTTACATTTACTAGGCACCTGAAAAGGGAGGTAAACCATGAGTCTGAGCAGCCAAGGAAGCTCTGGATACACATTTAATTTTGAAGTTACTTTTGTGGAATGTGGCTCCCATGTCAGGGCAACTCAGAATTGAGCAAAGCATGCTGCCCCTGATTCCTAGGTTCTGAAAAAAAGAATGATGACACTGTGTTCATTCACTGGCATTATTGATAAGGTTCAAGTGGAGGGGTTGCTTCCTCTATGAGCCCCAGTATTCTTGTCTTCTAGATGGGAAGCCCCACTTCATTCCTATTGATTTGTTTCTTAGATATATCCATATTGGCATAAATTTGAGACCCAAACATTAAAAAAGAATACATAGCTTGACCTCAAAAGGTTTTGCAGAAGTTGGTTTTAGGTTGTTTTTACCTCATTTATAAACAAATGGGCAAATAGTCTAAAGTGAAAGATTCAGATTTATGGGAAAACTCTAAGAAGACAATTAAGCTAGTCATTGAATAGGCTTGACTGATAACTGGCATGCCTATTTGGAAATTCCCCTCCAAAAAAAATCTGTTTTGTGAAAGATCTTCTATGGATCTATGTTCTTTTGGGGTTGTTTGTTTGTTTTTTGAGGCAGGGTTTCTCTGTGTAGCTTTGGAGCTTGTCCTGAAACTCACTCTGTAGACCGGGCATACTACAAACTCATAGAGATACACATGCCTCTGCTTCCTTAGTGCTGGGATTAAAGGCATGTGCCAAGACCCCCCAGGAGGATCTATGTTTTTTCTAGATTTAAGAAAATAACATCAAACATCCTTACCCCTTGCCATGAATATTTGGTGGGAGAAAATCAGTGAAACACACAAACCAAGAGCCTGCTGGTGCCATACTTTATGGCCGTTGGGCACTATAATTAACTCCTTGTGATGAGGAATTATGGCCAAGCCCAGTGTCATGACAAACTGAGTGGGACAAAGAAACCCACTACCAGGTCTAGGCTTGTCCTCCCCAGGCTCTAAGCATAAAATTCAGGCCCATTTGTCCCCTTGTAGCATCAGCTAGATGGGCACTATGAGAGTGAGCAGAGAGGGCAAAGGAGCTGACCCCTTGATCAGCTGCAACACACAGGAAAGCAAACACAGCAGAGCTGACCCTGTTGATGAAAGCATAGGTGAGCCAACCCTGAGATCATGAGTGTGGGAGACCTAACTCCACCCATCATCTGCCATATGGTGGCATGAACTGGGGGAAGTTGATCTCTTCCCCAACCCATTAACACCTGAGGCAAGTTGGAGAGTTGGCCCTGTTGTCATAAGAGAGGAGGAGCTACCCCTGATCCCCACCACCTGCAGCACTCAGGAGAGCAGGCCCTGCACATCACCTGGGCAGCACAATTGAGCCAAACATGTAGGTGGAGGTGTCAGTGAACCAATCCCAAAGTAGTGAGCATGGGAGACCTAGCCCCATCTGTCATCTGCCATATGGCAGAATGGATTGGGAAGAGATGCCCTTTCCTCATTCCCCCATCCATCAATGCCTGAGGAAGGTGGGAAAACTGGCCCTGTGGTCATAAGAACAGGAGAGTTATCCCTGACGCTCATCAGCTGCAACACTCAGGAGATCAGGCACTGAATCTCACCTGGGCAGAACAATAGAGCCAACCTTGTTGACACAGGTGTGGGTGAACCAACCCAAAAGTAGTGAGCATGGGATACCCAATCCCACCTTTCATATCTCACATAGTAGCATGGACTGGGTAGAGATGACTTTCACTCATGCCCCACCCATCAAAACCTGAGGCAGGCGGGAGAGCTGCACAATAGAGTGAGCCCTGTTAGCAGTGGTGTGGGTGAGCCAACCCTGAAATTGTGAGCATGGGAGAACTGATTACATTGTCCAGCTGTCTTGTGGTGGCATGGGAGAGCTTCAGACATTGATGGGGGGGGGGCAGTCTCTCCCTGGCCCATGCCAGCCACCACAAGAAAGATGGGTAATGGGGACCACTCTCCCATATTCACAACTTTGGGCCTTGCTCACTCACACTTACACCTACAGGGTTGACTCTATTGTGCTGCCCAGGATAGGTACAGGGCCTACTCCTCTGAATGTTGCAGCTGTTAGACTTCAGGAACACCTTTCCCACTCTTGTGATCACAGGACCAGCTCTCCCACCTGATTCAGGCATTGATGTGGGGAAGGGCATTTTTCCCTAGTCTATGCTGCCATATGTTAGATAAGAGGTAGGGCTAGGTCTTCCACACTCATGATCTCAGGGTTGGCTCACCTATGCTTTCGTCAACAGGGTCAACTCTGCTGTGTTTGCTTTCCTGTGTGTTGCAGCTGATCAAGGGGTCAGCTCCTTTGCCCTCTCTGCTCACTCTCATAGTGCCCATCTAGCTGGTGCTGCAAGGGGACAAATGGGCCTGAATTTTATGCTTGGAGCCTGGGGAGGACAACCCTAGACTTGGTAGTGGGTTTCTTTGTCCTACTCAGTTTGCCATGACTCTGGGCTGGGCCATACTTCCTCATCATAAAGAGATCATTATAGTGCCCAACCACCTGGCACCTATGGCATCCGTGGGCTCTTGATTGTTGTATTTGGCTCATTTCCTCCAACCATAGCTGCATCGCAGGGCATAGGGATGTTTGGTATTATTCTCTTAAAGCTGTAAAAACAGATGCATGGAAGATGGTACTAGATTCCTGGTTATGACCTTATGACCTATGGTACATAAATATTTAAAGAGATTTAATGACTAAGTCCCACTTTCTTGAAAATAAGAATAGAGGAATTTTGACAAACTACAATTCCTTTGCCCAAGCCTCCAGATTTATTGCTACCACATCCTAGCAGGTCTTGTAATACTCTATGCCAAAATAGAATACTGGGAATATTTATCCAGGCTTTCAGTTAAATCTATTGAACACTGTCCTTTCTCATAAAAATCAGTACAAATGGGCCTTTCAGGTGTTTTAGAAAGACTATAAAGCTTTCCTAATTTTTTATTTTTTATTTATTTATTTTTTGCTTACAAACTGTATGGCCATGGCAGGCTTCTTGTTATCAACTTCTTCTATCTTAAATCAACCCATTTCTGCTAATCTATACTTTGCCACGTGGCTCATGGCTTACCATTACCTTACATCTTGTCATGGCGGTGGCTGGCAGTGTCTGTCCGCTCAGCCTTCCTATTCCCATAATTCTCTTCTCTCTTGTCCCTTGTCCCACCTATACTTCCTGCCTGGCCACTGGCCAATCAGCACTTTATTTATACAGAGCGATATCCACAGCACTTCCCCTTTTCTTTCTTTCCTTTTTTTTAAGGAAGGTTTTAACTTTACATTGTAAAATTACATATAACAAAACATTTATCAAGCAAGAATTATAGTTATAATATCTAGTCTATTTGTTTTGGCAAAATTAAACAAAATATTTTATCTATCCTATATTTGTGAGTCTAAGGTTTTTATATCTAACTTATCTTTTATCATAACTGAGGAAATTATAACTATCTAGTCTTCAACCACATCAAAGACCTCAGAAGGATATATTATTACCTGAGAAACAGGAGAAGGATGCAAGTAACTTTCAGGAGTCTTTCAGAGTAGACAGAGACAGCTGGCAGCCTGGACAGTTCCTTTGTAATGGGGCATTTGCCTTCAGCCCACAGGGCTAGAGTCTCTCAGTCACTTCTCTCAGTGTCCTGTAGAATTTCTGGCAATTTCCTCTGCGAAGCAGGTACCTGAAGGACAATTTTGTCAAACAAAGTTTAGTGGTCACCTTTCTATGGGTCCTGCATGTCCATTCGATCAAGCAGTCCAGGCAAGAACAGTTTCTTTCTCAAATGGTTTTAGTCTATTGATACAAACTTAAAGTTAATTTTGTTATACTGTGTGTATATTTCTACTCTTGTTTAAGGTATTATGTTTATATAGCTCATTTAAAGTTGTAATGGATAATTAAAATAGATTAATAATTAATCATCTATGATAATCATACTCATAGCCATGTTAGTTAAGTCTTCTAGGTATACATAGAGATATTTCAGATAGATAGGTAATCTTCAAACACTTCAAAGACCTACAGAATATGGCATTTAAAATATTTTTAAAATTTAGACTTTCTGGACAATGAGACATGTCTGCTCCTGACAATACCAATTTACTTCAGAGAGGAGGATGGGCATTAAAGACACTTCATATCTTATTTTCCTAAAATTTAAAGTTAGAATTAATTTGGAAATTTTATATGGACTTGAGATTTAACAACAAAACAATGCAAACTTTTCTCATTTTTACTTCAGTGACCTGTTTGTCCAATAGTGATAATCAAGTGAAAAAACCAGAAGCAGTATTGTTCTTGGGGTTATTTCTGGGTTAAAAACCCACATTTCTTTGAAAATAGGTAGTAGAAGAGAGCTGAAAGGATTCTGGAGCTTGTAATGCTGCAAGTCAATACTTTCTACTTTTTTTTTTTCTATTATATGTAAGTGTGACCAAAATTGGGGCACTAATGTTATTCTTGGTCAACTTTAATGTAGATTTCCAGTTTCAATTCCATTCAATTACATTGAAATTACAATATTCTTGTGGTAATATTATGTCCATACTCTAGCCAAAGGGGGATTGTTTAGCCTTCTCTAGATGACTACGTATTGACATTTAAGAATTTTCAAGAGAATATAGTAAATCTGAGAGACTACTAACATAACTACTCTGAATATGCTACTAAGAGCAGGAAGAATGATCTTAAGTAAAGTTCTTCATGAGCCAAATAAGTCAAGAACTACATGATAAAGAAAAAATAAATCAGGTCTATACACTGGAATCAAATGGTCAGTGTGTTAACTTTATCATAACTCATACTGGACAATATCCATTGTATCCATTTGCAACAGAAGGTACTAGTTACTGTACAGACTCCTCTCTGGTTGTCTAATATGTAATTTCACAGTCATAACTAGGTTAAATGAAACCAGGGAGGGAGAATAAGTCAGTTACAAACTTAATTATAGCTTAATCCTGTCAAAGGAAAGAGGCAGGAAGAATCAAGAGGCAGGAAGATGTATGAGAAACTCACTGCAATGGAGAAATTCTCTAATGTCATGGAAAATCTGTCCACATCTCAGTTGTCATTCATTTCAAGGGAAGATTTCTCCCATCAATGTTGCCTGAAATACATGAACAGTTTCAGAAGCCCAGAGACATTCCCTTGAGTTGGGCACATGGATCCAAAATTTAAATCCTCAAAGCTTTACTGTAGTGTGGGTGGTGAGGAGTACTGGAGTTCAAAGGTAGTGTTTTTAAAATATTATTGAAAATAGATTTTCCTCTCACACAATATCCTAACCAGTTTCCCCTCTCTCCACTCCTCCCACATTACCCTATGTCCCCTCTTCCCCAGATCCACCCCTGCTCCATTCCTTTCAGAAAGTAGCAGGCCTCTAACAGGCAACAGATAAACTTGGCAAAACAAAATACAAGAAAAGGAAAAAGTCCTCTTACAAGGCTAGACAAGGCAACCCAATAGAAGGAAAAGAGTCCCAGGAGCAGGCAAAAGAATCAGAGACATACCTGCCCCCACTATTAGGAGTCTCACAAAAACATCAAGCTAACAGCCATAACTTATATGCAGAGGACTCAGTACAGACCCACATAGGCCCTGTGCTTGCCATTTCAGTCTCTGTGAGCCCATGTGAAACATGCTTAGTTGATTCAGTAGGCCATGTTCTCCTGGTCTCCTCCATCCTCACTGACAGCTAGAATCTTCCGTCCCCTGTTCCAAGGCATTCCCTGAGCTCCAATGGGAGGAACCTGATGGTAATTTCCAATTTGGACTCTCTACCTCTCCATAATGCTGGGCTGTGGGTCTCTGTACCCACTCCCATCATGCCAGAGGAAGCCTCTCTGATCATAACTGGAAAAAGTACTGATCTGAGTATAGCAGAATATCACTAGGAATCATTTTATTGACTTTTTTCCCAGTCATGTTTGGTTCTACTCTGGATCTCTGGACTGACCAGTCTCTGGTTCCAGGCCACACAGGCAGTGTTGGGCATGGGCTCCTTCTTGAGGTATATACCTCTTGAGGTATGGACCTTAAGTTAAACAAGATATTAGTTGACCACTCCCACAAGTTCTGTGCCACAATTGCCCCAAAACACCTTGCAGGCAGGACAAATTGTATATTGAAGGCTTTGTGTCTGGGTTGCTATCCAGGTTTCTGTTTTGGCAGCCTTCATAGTACCTTCCTGAACTAAAGAAACTAGAATGTAGGGGAGAAGGTTATGTGTAGGCACCAGCTCAATATCTCTACATTCAATAGTGATGGGGATGTTATCCTTGATAATGGGCTATCACTGCCAGTTTTTGGAGAGCAATAACCTTCTGTGTGGGTTGTTAGAGATCTCCCAACACCTTGACCAAATGCAACCCCAGCCTACCACTGAAAGCCTTGCCTGGCTACAAAAGATCACCAGTTAAGACTCTATATCCTCCATTACTATGTGTAGCATGATTCCTAATTGGTCTTAATAAGAAAATCCCTGAGCCAGATATTGAGGTAAATGCTGAAAGATTAGAGAAAAAAAAGATCCAGCCACTAGAGAGACTTCTTATCTCTACTGAATCCCCAGACTGAAAGGAGGTGAGCTCCTGTCTCCTCCCCCACCTTACCACTTCCTCCTTCATCCAACCATATTACTTCATGTTTCCTCCTCCCAAATGCTGGGGATTAAAGGTGTATGCCACCACTGCCTGGCCTCTATGGTTAGCTAGTTGCTGATTCTTCCCTCTGATCTCCAGGCAAGCTTTATTTGTTAGAGCACAAATAAAATATCACTGCATTTCCCTTTTTTGTCTAAAATAAAAACGAAAGTTATAACTAATATAAGAAAAACCAATTACACTAAGTACAATAACTATATACAATATATAGGCAATAAATATATCAGCAATATCTAGTCAATTAACAATTGACAAGTTCAGAGAAGATATTCCATGTCTATCCTATCTTGATGAATACAAAAGTTTGTACCTAATTTGCTTTCTATTATAACTTACATTACCAAAATTATTTTTTAATGTCTCTCAACCTTATATACCTTGCACCTCTTTAGTGAATTTCTTTTCTAAATTTAGTAACAAGGAAAACTATAACTATAGCTAACTATAACTATAACTATAAAGTCTTCAACTCTATCAGAGACCAAAGAAGAAAATAATATTACCTGAGTAAGCAGGAAGTGCAAGCAAGTGACTTCCAAAAAATTTGAGAAATGACAGAAACAGCTGACTGCCTTAGACAAAAATGGGGAAATGCTATGAAACAATCATTTTCTACATTCTTCTTAGTTAATAAAACACTGATAGGACAGCCCATCCCCGGGAACCCCTGCTCAACTCTGTCCCAGTTGCTGGCCAGAAGGTAGGGTACCTGGGGAAGGCCCCCCTCACCAAGACACCCCACCAGACCCTGAAATCCATACACCCTACCCCCATACCCATCTGCCTGAGATGCCAGCAACTTGCTGAGGCACAGAAAACAAACCGACAGCTCTCATGGGACCAAGAGGTGAGTGACTCTATTCATACCCAGAGAATCCTGCCCCTGGGACCCATCCCTGGAGCACAGCCCATCTCTGGGAACCTTTGCCCAACTTTGTCCCAGTTGCCAGCCAGCAGGCAGGGCTCCTGGGAAAGGCCACCCTCACCATGAGCTACCACCAGTCCCTTCAATCTACATGATGTGCCTCCATACCCATCTTCCTGAGAACCCAGCCATTTACTGAGGCAGGGAATCCAAACCGCCAGGTCTCATCAGACAAAGAGGTCTCATTGGAACAAGAGTAACCTCCAAGACAGGGAATCTGCCACACCTCATTAGACCAGGACTGGCTTTCTGAGATGTAGGAACTACCACCCCTCATTGAACCAAGAGAGTCTTTCTCAATAGAGACTTTGAAAGCCAGAAGAACCTGGACAGATGTAATACAAACACTAAGATAGCATAGATGCCAGCCTAGACTAATATACTCAGCAAAACTTTCACCATAGTGGAGTGAACAAGACATTTCAAGACAAAACAAGATTTAAACAATACCTATCCACAAATCAAGCCCTACAGAAAGCACTAGAAGGAAAATTCCAACCTAGGAAAGTCAGATACACCCATGAAAACAAAGGCAATAGATAACCACCCAGTAGTAAATCACAAAGAAGAGAAATATACACACATATACAATCACCAAAAGATAACAAGAGCTAACAATCACTGGTCATTAATATCCCTTAATATCAATGGAAAAAATTCACCAATAAAAAGACACAGGCTAACAGAATGGATATGAAAGCAAGGCCCATCTCTCTGCTGGATACAAGAAACACACCTCAAATTCAAAGATAGACAATACCTAAGAATAAAAGGCTAGGAAAAGTCTTATGAATCAAATGGTCATAAGAAGCAAGCTGGTGTAGCTATCCTAATATCCAAAAAAAAATAGACTTCAAACTAAAATCAATCAAAAGAGATCAAGAAGGACATTACATACTCATAATAGGAAAGATGCACCAAGATGAAATTTCTATTTGGACCATTTATACTGCAAACACAAGGGCACCCACATATGCAAAAGAAAATTTACTAAAGCTTAAATCACATATAAAACCCCATACACAGTAAGAGACATCAACACTCCACTCTCATCGCTGGACAGATCTGGCAAATTGAAACTTAACAGAGAAATAAGGGGCTTAACTGATGTTATGACTCAAATGGACTTAATCAATATCTACAGAACATTCCATCCTAACAAAAAAAATATACCTTCTTCTTAGCACTCCATGGAACCTTCTCTAAAGGTTCTTTGTACTCAGTCACAAAACAAACCTCAACAGATACAAAAAAACTTGGAATAACCTCATGTATTCTATAAGACAACCATGTTTAAAGTTAGATATTAACAACAACAAAAATTACAGAAAACCTGCAATTTCAAGGAAACTGAACAATCATCAATTGAATAATGAATGAGTCAAGGAAGAAATAAAGAAAGAAATTAAAGACTTCTTATAGATCTATGAAAATGAATACACCACATACCCAAGCTTATGGGACACTATGAAAGACACATAAAGAAGTTGGAGAAATCTCACACTAGTGACTTAACAGCACACCTGAAAACTCTAGAACAAGAAGAAGAAAAGTCACCCAGGAGGAATAGATGGCAGGAAATAATCAAATTGAGAGCTGAAATCAATAAATAGAAACAAAAAGAACAATACAAAGAATCAATGAAACAAAGAGTTGGTTCTTTGAAAAAATCAACAAGATAGACAAACCTGTATTCAAACTAACCAAAAGGCAGAGAAAGAGAGAGAGCATCCAAATTAGCAAAACTAGAAATGAAAAAGGAGACATAACAACTAACAATGAGAAAATCCAGAGAATCATCAGGTCATACTTCAAAAACCTGTACCTCCACAAAACTGGAAAAATCTAAAAGAAATAGATAATTTTCTGGATAGATACCACATACATAAGTTAAATCAAGACCAGTTAAACTATTTAAATAGACCAATAATCCCTAAGGAATTAGAAACAGTCATTAAAAGTCTCCCCCTCCCCAACAAAAGCCCAGGACCAGATGGTTTCAATGCAGAATTCTACCAGATCTTCAAAGAAAAGATAATACCAATACTCTTTAAATTGTTCCACACAATAGAAACAGAAGAAACATTACCAAACTCCTTCTATGAGGCTACAATTACCCTGATTCCCAAGCCAAACAAAGATGCAAGAAAGAAAGAGAACTACAGACCCATCTCCCTCTTAAACATTGATGCAAAAATACTCAATAAAATATTGGCAACCAGACTTGAAGAACACAACAAAACAATTATTCACCATGATCAGGTAGGCTTCATCCCAGAGATGCAAGTTTGGTTCAATATATGAAAGTCCGTCAATGTAATAAACCATATAAACAAAATGAAAGAAAACAAAAAGACATGATCACCTCACTGGATGCTGAAAATGACTTTGACAAAATCCAACATCCCTTCATGATAAAGGTTTTGGAGAAGTCAGGAATTCAGGGAACATACCTAAACATAATAAACACAATTTAAAGCAAGCTGACAGCCAACATCAAAGTAAATAGAGAGAAACTCAAAGCAATTTCACTAAAATAAGGAAAAAGACAAGGCTGTCCATTCTCCCCATACATACTCAATATAGTAATTGAAGTTCTAGCCAGACCAATAAGACAAAATAAGGAGATCAAGGGGATACAAATAGAAAAGGAAGAAGTCAAGCTTTCACTATTTGCAGATGACATGATAGTACACATAAGTGACCCTGAAAATTAGACAAAGGAACTCATACAGCTTATAAACACCTTTAATAATATAGCAGGATACAAGATTAACTAAAAAAAAAAAAATAGTAGCCCTCCTATATACAAATAACAAATGGGTTGAGAAAGAAATCAGAGAAACATCACCCTCCACAATAGCCACAAATGATATAAAATACCTTGAGGTAAGTCTAGGTAAGCAATCAAAGGACTTGTATGAAAAGAACTTTAAGTCCCTGAAGAGAGAAATTGAAGAAAATGTCAGAAAATGAAAAGATCTCCCATCCTCATGGATAGGTAGGATTAACATAGGAAAAATGGCAATCTTACCAAAAGCAATATACAAATTCAATGCAATCCCCATCAAATACCAATACAATTCTTCACAGACTTGGAAAGAACAATACTCAACTTCATATGGAAAAACAAAAGACCCAGGATAGCCAAAAGAATCCTGTACAATAAAACAACCTCTGAAAGCATTATAATCCCTGACTTCAAGCTCTAGCATAGAGCTACAGTAATAAAAACAGCTTGGTACTGGCATAAAAACTGACATGTAGACCAATGGAATTGAACTGAAGATATTGATATTAATCTGCACACCTATGAACATATGATTTTCAACACAGAACCCAAAACTGTACAATGGAAAAAAGAAGGTATCTTAACAAATGGTTCTGGCATAACTGGATGTTAACATGAAGAAGACTGCAAATACATCCATATCTGTCACTGTGTGCAAAACTTAAGTCCAAGTGGATGAAAGACCTCAACATAAATCTAGTTACTCTGAAACTGATATAAGGAAAGTAGGAAGTAGTCTTGAACGCATTGGCACCAGAGATCACTTCCTAAATATAACACCATTAGCACAGACACTGAGAGGAACAATTAAGCAATGGGATCTCTTGAAACTCAGAAGCTTTTATAGGGCAAAGGACATGGTCAATAAGACAAAGTGACAGCCTACAGAATGGGAAAAGATCTTCACTAACCCCACATCTGACAGAGGGCTGATATCCACAATATATAAAGAATTCCAGAAATTAGACATCAAAATACCCAACAGTCCCATTAAAAAATGGGCTATAGAGCTAAACAGAGAATTCTCAACAGAGGAAGCTCAAATGGCTGAAAGACATTTAAGAAATTGCTCAACATCCTTAGTCATCAGGGATGTGCAAATCAAAATGACTCTGAGATACCATCTTACACCTGTCAGAATGGCTAAGATCAAAAACACTGAAGACAGCTTATGTTGGAGAGGATGTGGAGCAAGGGGAACTCTCCTCCACTGCTGGTGGGAATGCAAATTTATACAGCCATTTTGGAAATCAATATGGTGCTTTCTTAGAAAATTGGGAATCAACCTCCCTCAAGTCCCAGCTATACCACTCTTGGGCATATACCCAAGGAATGTTTAATCATACCACAAGGGCAGATGTTCAACTGTGTTCAAAGCATCATTATTTGAAATAGCCAGAACTTGGAGACAACCTAGATGCCCTTCAACTGAAGAATGAATAAATAAAAATTAGTACATATACACAATGGAGTACTACTCATCAGAGAAAAACAATGACATCATGAGGTTTGCAGGCAAATGGATTGAACTAGAAAATGTCATCCTGAGAGAGGTAACCCAGAATCTAAAAGACAAACATGGTATGTACTCACTCATAAGTGGATACTAGATATAAAGCAAAGGATAACCAGACTGCAATTCACAACTCCAAAGAGGCTACCTAGTAAAGAGGACCCTAAGAAAGACACAGGGATTGCCCAGCAAAACAGAAATCAAAATTAGATCTACATGACTAAAGCAGGGGTAATGGGGGAGGGTAATGGAGGGTAAGGGTCGCGTGAAAGAGATCTTAGAGGAGTGGGAGTTCCCAGCTGAATCAGGAACAAAGTGGGAGAACAAGGAAAGAGATACTATGATAAATGAAGATCCCATAGGAATAGGAAGAAGCAACATGCTAGAGAGGTCCCCAGATCCACAAAGATACTTCCATTATAGACTAGTGGCAATGGTCAAGAGAATTCCTGAGCTGACCTACTCTGGTGATCCAATGGCCAAACACCCTAACTGTCATGACAGTCTTTCTCAAGTTAGCTGTTCCAACTAGACTAGGATCAGATTAGTACATGAAGAGAGAACAAATATCATCATATCATTTCAGTACCAGCTTCAAGTTCCTCACTTTTCTTCACAGGTATTATCAGTCATTTTTAAATCAAGTATCCTTATTTGTGATTTTAAAGGAATGTCTGGTTTGACCATACTGTCAGTGAAGTTTGTGCTGACTGCTCTCTGCTGCCAAGTGTGCACTACCTTGTGAGTATAGTGACTTTGCTGTGTCAAGCTGTTGGTTTAATAATTCAAAGGGAAATTTTGTGCTTCACAGGTCTCATATGCATCTTGTAATCTTTTAAGATCTGATACTTCAGTGAAATAGCTCACATATTCCATTATATTAGTCCAAATGTAACATTCAGGAACCAAAAACAAGGTACTTAAAACATTACTAGAAAAATATTTTTTAAAGACTCTATTGTCCTTTTTTCCCCACAAATATGAAAATGATTTCTAAATAAATTAATTTAACTGCATTTTGCAAGAAACAAATACTAGTTTTGTTTGGGTATAACTGGCACTCACAATTTTATTAACACACCCCTTCCTCAAAACTTGTTCTTATGCTGAAAAAATTGATTTTTATTTTACAGGAATTACTTCAATAAGTGATGGGGATGCTTTTATCTATTCCAGAAACAGATTGTACCACTGTGTGAACAATAGCCAAGTAAAATGTATCTGTTAAAAAAGAACTTAGTGGGAGAAGGCAAAAAAACACATTGAAAGGTAACCCTAACATCACTGCAAATAGTAAAGAGAAAAACTCATTGGCAGATATTTATTGTTTCCTGGAATCAGAGTTAATAGTAAGGATTAGTTTATTAATGCTGTATGTTCTTAAAAGTATGTTTCTACATGCCACTATGCTCATTTCCCTCAAAGCTTCCATAGACTTTAGGACTTCTATTCATAAAACTTACAGGTTGTGTTGTTCTCATAAACTTTATTTTATTTTATATTTTCTGGGTGCTACCAGAGAACCCAAATACAAATTTATTCAAATTCAAGTTTCTGTACAAAGTTTGAAATATCCCTTTGATTTGACTAGTTTTCTCTGAAGTACCTACTCTGAAATTTTAAGAATGAAAAGAATGCTTACTCTTTCTCCCAGAACAGAGGAATTTGGTGGTGTTGGTCAGTGCTAGTGCCTCACAATGAAACTAGAAAGGGGCAGTGCCCTTATGATCATGACATCTTGACATCTTCGCAGGACACTATGCTTCCTAGTTGATCAAGATTTCCCATTACTTACATGTCAGAAATATTTTCTCAGGTAATAAAGAAGCTTTTTATAGAATAAAGTTTTACAAAGCCTCCATTGTTTCACTAGTGTCCTGGCTCTGAAATATGTTGGGAAGCCAACTCCATACAGTATTATTGATTAACATTCTTCCAGGAAGATGCATAAAGGCATATTCTCCTCATGCCTTAAAGCATGTTTTCTGATGTCTGTAGAACAAAACTGGTGTCTAGTTGGCACTTCATCTGAAATGCTGTAAATTTCACTGCCAAAACATTTTTTCTAAGCTCTTTTCCCTGCTCCTCTCCTTCTCTGCATTTCTTATTTTAAAATAATTTTTATTAAGAGATTTTCTATTCATTTTGCATACCAACCACAGATTTCCCTGCCCTGCCTCTTTCCACCCTCCCAGTCTTCCCCCACAACCCACCCCATATTCCCACCTCCTTCAAGGCAAGGTCTCCCATGAGGAGTCTGAAGAGCCTTGTACATTCAGTTGAGGCAGGTCCAAGCCCCTCTTCCCTGCACCAAGGCTTCACAAAGTGTCTCACCATATGCACTAGGTTCCAAAAATCTATCTCATGCACTAGGGACAGGTCCCAATCACTGCCTGGGAGCCCCCTGTCAATTCAAGTTAAACAATTGTCTTGCTTATCTAGAGGGCTTGCTTATACAGAGGGCCTAGTACAATACCATGGCGGCTTCTCATCTATTGGTCCACAGTTCACATGTTTCCACTAGTTTGGCTAGTTATCTGTAGTTTTTCCAGTCATGGTCTCTATATCTCTTACTCATAGAATCTCTCTTCTCTCTCATCAATTGTGCTCATGGAGCTCTTCTTGGGTCCTGGCAGTGGACCTCTGCTTATGCTTCCATCAGTCACTGGATAAAGGTTCTATGATGAGAGTTAGGGTGTTCAGCCATCTATCACCATAGTAGGTCAGCTCAGTAACCGTCTCAACTATTGCAGTAGTCTATGGTTGAGTCATATTGTGGATTCCTGGGGACCTCTCTAGCACTCTGATTCTCCCTATTCCCATGGTATCTTCATTTATCATGGTATCTCTTTTTTTACTCTCACACTCTGTTCCCATTCCAGTTTGAACCTCCCACTCCCCTAAGCTCTCATCCCCCATCTCTTGCCCTCAATTATCCCCCTTTAACCCCAGTTTTCTCATGTAGATCTCATCCATTTCTTCATCACTGAGCAATCCATGTGTCCTTCCTAGGGTCCTACTTACAAGCTAGCCTCCCTGGATCTCTGGGTTGCAGTCTGATTATCCTTTGATTTACATTTAGTATCCACTTATGAGTGAGTATATACCATGTTTTTCATTCTGAGTCTGGGTTACCTCATTCAGGATGATATTTTCTAGTACAATCCATTTGCCTGCAAACCTCATGATGTCATTGTTTTTCTCTGCTGAGTACTCCATTGTGTATATGTACTACATTTTATTATTCATTCTTCAGTTGAGGGGTATCTAGGTTGTTCTCAGGATCTGACTATTAACAAATAATGCTGCTTTGAACATAGTTGAGCATGTGTCCTTGTGATCAGATTGCGCATTCCTTGCCCAAGAGCTGGGTCTTGAGGAAGATTGATTCCGAATTTTCTGAGAAAGCGCCATATTGATTTTCAGAGTGGCTGTACAAGTTTGCATTCCCACCAACAGTGTAGGAGTGTTCCCTTTGCTCCATATCCTCTCCAACATAAGCTGTCTTCAGTGTTTTTGATCTTAGCCATTCTGACAGGTGTAAGATGGTATCTCAGAGTCATTTTGATTTTCATTTCGCTGATGACTAAGGATGTTAAGCAATTCCTTAAATGTCTTCTGGCCATTTGAGATTCTTCTGTTGAGAATTCTCTGTTTAGCTCTATAGCCCATTTCTTAACTGGACTATTGGGCATTTTGATGTCTATTTTCTTGAGTTCTTTATATAGTCTGGATATCAGCCCTCTGTCAGATGTGGGGTTGGTGAAGACCTTTTCCCAATTCTGTAGCCTGTTGTTTTGTCTTATTGACCATGTGCTTTGCTTTTATAAGCTTCTCAGTTTCAAGAGGTCCCATTTATTAATTGTTTCTCTCAGTGTTTGTGCTGCTGGCATTATATTTAGGAAGTGATCTCCAGTGCCAATACATTCAAGACTACTTCCTACTATCTCTTCTCTCTATCACCATAGATGGAGTAAACAAAATATTCCATGATAAAACTAGATTTAAACAATACCTATCCTCAAATCCAGCTCTATAGAAAGCACTAGAAGGAAAAGCCTAACCTAAGGAAGTTAGATAAACCCATAAAAATACAGGCAATAGATAATCCCACACCAACAAATACTAAAGAAGAGAAACACACAACACCACCAACAAAAAATAGCAGGAATTAACAATAACTGGCCATTAATATCCATTAATATCAATGGTCTCATTTGCCTATAAAAAAACACAAGCTGACGGAATGGATTAAAAAAAAAACAACAAGATCCATCCTTTTACTGCATACAAGAAATACACCTCAACTTTAAAGCCAAACATTACCTCAGAGTAAAAGGCTGAGCAAAGACCTTCCAATCGAATGGACTTAAGAAGCAACCTGGTGTAGCTATCCTAATATCTAATAAAATAGACTTCAAACTAAAATCAATCAAAAGAAATTGGGAAGGACATTACATACTTATCACAGGAAAAATCCACAAAGATGAAGTCTCAATTCTGAACATTTATGCTCCAAATACTAGGGCACCCACATTTGTAAAAGAAACATTACTAAAGCTTAAATCTCACATCAAACCCAACTTACTAGTTAGTAATGGGAGATTGCAACACCCCACTCTCACCACTGGATAGATCTGCCAGACTGAAACTTAACAAAGAATTAAGGAACCTAACAGAAGTTATAACTCAGATGGATTTAATAGATATCTAAATAACATTTTGCCCTTACAAAAGAGAATATACCTTCTTCTAAGCACCCCATGGAACTTTCCTTCTCTAAAACTGATCACATGCTCGGTCACAAAGCAAATCTCAACAGATATAAAAAATTGGAATAACCTTCTGTATTTTATGGGACCACCATGGCTTAAAGTTAGATTTAAAAAACAGCAAAATTTACAAAAAACCTGCAATCTCATAGAAACTCAACAATGCATTTCTTTTTAATGAAGTCAAAATTCAGAAACCAAAACAATCATCAAACAGATGTTAGTAAGAAAAAATTCAATATTTTAAAATGTGTTTAATTCAAAATGCTGTGAGTTCAAAATAATAGATGGAGAAAAATTGAAACTCTTTACTCCTCAAAATATTAATATGGTAAGATATGCTTGAAATTCTCCAAGTGTCTCATTGGGAATCTTTTGAAGCAAGGTCTCTACCTGATTTGAGGAACCAAGAGTAAGAAGAAAGTGGAGGACCTTAGAAATGAAATCAGGTAGGCTATAGAAGAGAAATACCTCATTCAGATGGGAAACTGAAAGAGATCATTTCATAGTGTAGCTAGAATAGTGGCCACCGGAGGAATGTGAAGGGATGAACAACAAATACTCAAGTCCAGTTATACAATGTAAGCTAGTGTAATGTTATATAATGTAAGTTAGAAGACTATGTTCAAAAAAATTTATTATATGTGTTGTAAAGATCTAGAAGAGTTGGAAGCTTCCCAACCCAAAGAAATAAGTAATTAAGGAATTAAAAATGCAAATTTCCCTAATTTGTTCATCACACTCTGCAATTATATGGAAATAACACACTATAGCCCCAATACATGTATAATGCAAACAAACAAATTTGAACTAGAGAAGCAAAGAACCCAGAGAGCGCTGGGGGTTCAGTTCAGCCTTGGAAGCTTCCTCTGGCACCTGAACACCAGATATGTGTTGAGAGATATCATTTCTCCATGTCTATGCTTAGGAACCACAGCTACAAGCTAAAGAAAAGAATCCAGTCTCTACATATAAAATCATTTCTCATGAAATGAAAGTAAAATAAAAATAATTGACTACTACTTTTGATAATGACACATGTTTTTTCCCCTATCAACTCCAAATTGTACCTAAAGTATATGAGATTAGTGGCCTTGAAAATCACTGCAAATTTCCATAGACATTTGTCAAAACACAGCTGGTATGTTGCATGTAAAGGTTTGATTCCATAGAAAATATATTTTATGTTAGTTGTATTTTCTGACTCTTCAAAGGTTTCTCTTCTCTTTCTTTCTAATGTGACAATTCCTTGTGTTAGGTCTTTTAAATTAATTTATATAAACTGAAAATTACCTAGAAGAACTGGTATGGCTTTCTCTTTTAAGAAGCTTTAAAATAATAATACAATTGAACATTATGTAAATATGCCAATCAAGAGAAAATATACAATAATAGCAAAAATCTTATTCAGCAATAAGCTTATACAGAAATATACCTTCTACATTTGCATTTTTATTTTTAAAATCTCAAATATTTGAAACATTAAGCTTATTGCTGAATGCAAGTCACCAACTTCTACCTAATGCACTAACCATAACATTTTATGAAATTTACTTAATATTTCATTTCCAGCCACACATTGCTGCATGTATTTCACAATTCAGGCATTTGGAACAGATGACATATTATTTAATGTAAAGTGCATGACAAATTCTTCAAAATTCTCCCCAAATATCACTTATGCTTCTTTGTTCTTTCTAATCTGGAATCTAAGAAAGGACCATTGCTGCACTTTGTTGCCATGCTGCTCCTGATTCTTTCAGCCTAAAATGATCCCCTTCATTGTTTTCTTTAGAGGACATCTTTTACAATTGATACTATAGCTAGAGTTTTCCTGCCTGACCCACGGTCAGGACAAATCTCTCTCACCCACCAGTCCTGCAGCCTAATAATGAAATAAACATACATATGCTTATATTATTTAAACTGCTCAGCCATTAGCTCAAGCCCAACCTTGTCTAGCTGTTACTCTTATACTCAGCCCATTTCTGTTAATCTCCATGTTGCTACATGTTCCGTGGCTTTACCTGCTGCCTTTACATGATGCTGCCTGGCTACTGGCCAATCAGTGTTTTATTTATCAATCAATCATGCACAGCACTTCCCCTTTTTCTTTTTTTTTTTTAAAAAAGGAAGGTTTTTAACTTTCACTTAGTTAAATTACATATAACAAAACAATTATCAAGCAAGAATTACAGTCACAACCTTAAAGAAGATATCCTATCTATCTTATATTTGTGAGTCTGAGGTTTTATATCTAACTTATCTTTTATCATAACTGAGGAAATTATAACTCTAGTCTTCAACTACATCAAAGACCCCAGAAGGATATTACCTGAGAAATGGGAAAAGGATGCAAATAAATTTTGTTAGTCTTGCAGGGTAGACAGAGACAGATGGCAGCCTGGATAGTCACCTAATTTTCCTTTGTAAAGTTGGGGCATCTGTCTTTAGCCCACAGGTCTAGAGTCTCTCAGTCATTTCTCTGTGTCCTGTAGAATGTTTGACAGTTTCCTCTGTGAAGCAGGAACCTGAAGTACCATTTCACCAAGCAAAGGTCAATGGTCACTTTCCTATGGGTCATGCATGTCCAGTTGATCAAGCAGTCCAAGCAAGAACAGTTTCTTGCCTAAATGGCTATTTTTGTCAAGGTGAAGATAAACTCCATATGGAGTGTCTTCAATGCCCATTCTCCTCTCTGAAGTAAATCAGTGCTGCCAGGAGCTGACATGTCTCACTGTCCAGAAAGTCTAAATTTTAAAAATATTTAAAATGCCATATTCTGTAGGTCTTTGAAGTATTTGAAGATTACCTAACTGAATTATATCTATGTATACTTAGAAAAAAACATGACTATAAGTTTGACTATCATAGAAGACTAATTATTAATCTGTATTTCTTAATTATCTATTACAATTTAAATGAGTTACATAAACATACCTCAAACGAGAATAGAAATATACATACAGTATAACAAATTAATTCTAAGCTTGTATCAATAAACTAAAATCCATAGCAATGTAAAACGTTTTAAACAAGCTGCTCTTTAAAAATAGATTCAATAATCTACCTATCCTATCACGTCTATATCATATTCCCTTTTCTACTTTAGAAAAAGATCACATTGATAATCAACCTGATTTAAATAAAAATATTGGTTTTTCTCTGTCTCACACCAGAGGGCTCTTCTGAAATGGGAAAAAAAGAATTTCTTAATCTTTTTTTAAATTATTATTTCTCAGGTACCATTATATTCCTTCTCAGGTCTTTGATGGGATTGAAGACTAGCAGTTATAGTTACAACTTAATACACATACATACACACACACACACACACACACACACACACACACATATATATATATATATATATATATATATATATATATATATATATAATCTTAGATAGAATATATTAAGTATTAGATTCAGGTTCTTAAGGATAGAACACCTTTTAGAACGATCTTTGTAACATGCCCATTACCAACACTCTAGACTTCTCAGGATTTTAGTATGTGTTTTTTGCTTGATATTGTTCCCATTGGTTGTAGTTCCATCTTATCTAGGTCATTATCCCTCATTACTCCTGGACAATATTGATAACAATTCCTTTGTATATAGTCTTGTATTAGGTTAGAACCTTCTTATTTAGACAAAAGGGGGAGATGTAGTGGGTAGCCATTCCAGCTTTGATCTGGAAGTTCCAACCCCCATTGAGGCTTCAGTAACTATCACACCTACAAGGTGGAGCTGAGAGAGGACCCTGAAGACTCGAGATCTGGATGCACCAGATCTCTTGGTTCCTGGACCCTGGATGCTGGAGGTAGACCAAGCAGAGTTCTCCAGAGAACACCAACGGACTGCACCACAACTTTCCCAGACCCTCTTAGCTATCCCTTCACTTGTAAGTTACCCCACAAAATGAACATCCCTTTAACTATGTGGAGTTGCCTTAATAATTTCAACAATATGGTACCAATTGTTTTTGTAGAGTGACACACAATCTTT
This sequence comes from Onychomys torridus, assembly GCF_903995425.1. Taxonomy (NCBI): domain Eukaryota; kingdom Metazoa; phylum Chordata; class Mammalia; order Rodentia; family Cricetidae; genus Onychomys; species Onychomys torridus. The sequence goes on from NC_050444.1 coordinate 4,903,592, forward strand.
ATTTCTCTGGTTTCTTCCTCATGGTTATGCTCTGCTTCTATTCTCTGGCAGAAGTACCACAGAATGATCTGTGCTTTCAGTAGCTATCATTATAAGACATTTGTGTAATGTGTCCTGTAACTGAGGGTATGCTTTGGTGACTTAGTTCAGGTAGAGTCTATTAATCTTTGTATTGCAAATATAGTGATCATTAGTCAATTGTGGGTGCAGCTTTTAGACAGCAGAGAACACAGACCTGAAAGCACCCTCACCCAGTGGCACTACTTCCCTCCCTGCACCCTCACCCTGTTTACATTGGTTAGATACAGATAATGCCAAAGTATCCAGAATGGTAAGGCCTCAAGAATGATCAAAGTTACTGGTATGGTTTTTGTATTAGTGATCCTTCAAAAGTTTATAAACTGCAAACTTGGTCCCCAGTACAGTGTCATGGTAAATGATGGAAACTTGTAGAGGTAAGTTTAGTGCAAGGTGAATTAGAAATTTGGTTGGGTGGTGCTTGTCCTGTCAGTGTAAACCTTGGGTGATTATAAAATATTTCTGGTCAGTCCTGATCTTGGGTTCTTTTCTCTCCTTGTTACTTCTTGGCATCCTCCCTCCATTGTGACATACCCCATTAATATCAAAAGGCAAGGCTTCATCAAAGCTGAATAGAAACTCATGCCATGCTCACAAGCCTTTGGAATTATGAGCTGTATATAACATTATATACTATACAGTCTCATGTATTTTGTTTCAGCAGCACAAAATGACATAATATAACTGGGATACTTTGATCATACCTTGGAGGAAGCCTCTACATGGAACTCTTCTAATATTGAAATGGTGCAAGGGAACTAAACTTCATCAGAAAGACCATAATGTTTTCTTGGTCTACATAAAATTGAAGTTTGTGTTAATCCAAGCAAAACATCCACACTTTTTAATGTCTTTCTTTTATATCAGTGAAAAATATTTATTTTAATTTGTATTTATTTTAAATTTGTGTACAAGGGCAGTCATTGTTGATAAAGATAATCAAATATTTGTAAATTTAAAGGGAATAAAGTTTTACATACAGATAATGCCAATGTATCTCATTGTTTGTACTACCAGAATTTTCATCCACTGAAAAGTTATTTTTTGTTCTTGAAATTCAACTAGTAATTATATCAATCAGTTATTATTCAAAACTGACATAGGAGGTGTTATGCCATATATTTTTTAACAGAATTAATATCCATGAAGCTCCTCATTTAAAATTTTTTCATTGAAGTAATATTTTTTTTCAAATAAAGCTCCCAATACTAGGAATGAGATACACCTAACAACTGTTGGCCAAAGAGTCCCCATAGACTCCCCCAAACTAACCTAGGCTATTTCTAAGGCTATTGGTTGCTTTCTACACACTGATGGTGAGGCCATATTGCTAAAGACAAAACCTGCATAGTGTGGAGATGTGGAGTTGATACCTACATAGAGACTTCACTGCTACTGACTAGAGTTCATGACACAGAAGGTACTCTGCATGTTACCAGAGGAGAAAGGTAAATACCAACCCAGCTACAAACCCTTCAGTCTGCAGTCTTGACTTGCCTGAATGATGCTGGTGCAATGGTAACACAAAGCTTATGAAAGTAACCAACCTAGATCTGATTTGATTTAAGACCACTCCATGAGATGAAATCCATGCTAGACCTTGCTCAGGTATCTCAGAACCTAGGACTGAGTAGACCAGGGACTGAGAGTAAAACCAAGTACTACTGTTCTGCTAAAGGATTGTAGCAATAAAATGACTACTACAGACATTCTGCTATGCTCATAGATTCGTATTTTACTCAGTCATAACCAGAAACAAATTCAGAGATCCACAGCTGTATAATATGCAGAAAGTGAGAAACCTTGGAACACTCATTTCTAAGTAGGATTTCTCCATTGAATCCCCCCTTAAGGGCTCATTGAACCCTGCTGAAAAGGAGACAGAAAGAGTATGAAAACCAGAGGAGATAGAGAATACCAAGCAAACAAGATCTTTTAAACATAGCAGATCCAATGTATATATGAACAACAGAGAGTTTGGTAGCATGAACAAGGCCTACATTTTTCTGTACCCAGCTTGGGTTCCAGAACTAAGAGGAGAAGTGGACACAAGCCCACATTCCTAACCCATAAACTATCTCCAATGGATAACCACTCTCAAATGAAAAAGTATTTTTCTCCAATGGAGTTTCACTGGAGATACAAACCACTCTTAAGGGATGGGCCAATGCCCAGCAGTAGATGACCAACATAAAATGAACTCAACAGCATCTTTTGAGGTTCTTTGTCTCATAGTGTTTTGTCAGGGCATTGTTTTTTCCTCTTAGTCTTATGGGTGCTTGCATATATATTACTAGCTTCCAGTTTTGTGTTTTTATAGGATTCCTGTGTGTACAAACATGTGTATCTCTGCCTCTATATGTGTTTCCTGTAATTTTTGGCTCTTTTGCTTCTGCTGATGGTTTTGTCCTATTCCATCAGTAGCACAGACACTGAGAGAAACAATCAATCAATGGGACCTCTTGAAACTGAGAAGCTTTTGGAGAGCAAAGGACATGGTCAACAAGACAACATGAAAGCCTACAGATTGGGAAAAGATCTTCACCAACACCACATCTGACAGAGAGCTGATATCCAGAATATATAAAGAACTCAAGAAATTAGACATCAAATGCCCAATAGTCCAATTAAGAAATGGGCTATAGGGCTAACCAGAGAATTCTCAACAAAGGAAGCTCAAATGGCTAAAAGACATTTAAGGAATTGCTCAACATCCCTAATCAGCAGGGAAATGCAAATCAAAATGATTCTGAGATACCACCTTACGCCTGTCAGAATGGCTAAGATCAAAAGCACAGAAGACAGCTTATGCTGGAGAGGATGTGGAGCAAGGGGAACTCTCCTCCACTGCTAGTGGGAATGAAAGCTTGTACAGCCACTTTGCAAATCAATATGGTGCTTTCTTAGAAAATTGGGAATCCATCTCCCCCAAGACCCAGCTATAGCACTCTTGGGCATATTCCCAAGGAATTCTCAATCATACCACAAGGGCATTTGCTCAGCTATGTTCGCATCAGCTTTGTTTATAATAGCCAGAACCTGGAAACAACGTAGATGCCCTTCAACTGAAGAATGGATAAAAAAAATGTGGTACATATAAACAGTGGAGTACTACTCAGCAAAGAAAAACAATGATATCATGAGGTTTGCAAGGCAAATGGATGGGTCTAGAAAAATCATCCTGAATAAGGTAACCCAGACTCAGAAAGACAAACATGGTATGTACTCACTCATAGGTGGATACTATATGTGAAGCAAAGGATGACTAGACTGCTACTCACAACTCCAGGGAGGCTACCTAGTAAAGAGGACCCTAAGAAAGACACAGGGATCACCCAACGACAGAAAAATGGATGAGATCTACATGAGCAAACTAGACATGAGGGGGGGGTGTAATGAAGAGCAAGGGTCAGGGGAAAGAGAGCTTAGTGGGGCAGGAGATTCCAGCTGGATCAAGAACAGAGAGGGAGAACAAGGAAAGAGATACCATAATAAATGAAGACCCCATGGGAATAGGAAGAAGCAAAGTGCTAGAGAGGTCCCCAGAAATCTACCAAGATACCTCCACAATAGACTACTGGCAATGGTCAAGAGAAAGCCTGAACTGACCTACTCTGGTGATTGGATTCCCAAACACCCTAACTGTTATGGTAGAACTCTCATCCAATGACTGATAGAAGCAGATGCAGAGATTCATGGCCAGTACCCAGGTAGAGCTTCAAGAGTTCAATCTCAATGAGAGAGAATAATTGGAAAAAGCACAGGAACAAATAGCCAAACTAGTGGAAACACATGAACTATGACCCAATAGCTGAGGAGCCCCCAACTGGATCAGGCCCTCTGAATAAGTGAGATAGTTGATGAGCTTGAATTGTTTAGGAGGCCCCCAAGCAGTGGGACCAAGACCTGTCCTTAATGCGTGACCTGGCTTTTTGGAGCCTAGGACCTGTCCTGGGACACTTTGCTCAGACTGGGTGAAGGGAGGAAGGGGATGGACCTGCCTCAACTGAATCTACCAGGCTGAGCTGAATCCCTATGGAAGTCTTTGCCTTGGAGGAGATGGGAATGGGGCGGGGGTGTTTTCGGGGGGGAGTGCAGGGAGATGGTGGGAGGAGGGAGGAAAGCGGAATCCGTGGCTGATATGTAAAATTAATTAATTATAAAATTAAAAAACAAACAAAAAAACCCAGTTCTCACCAAACATGAAAAATATGGAGACATTTTCATTAACTGTATCATTTATTATGAGTAGATGGAGACTATTCTAGAGTTTATACTGAATAAACAGTTGTTAGGATTGACTTCACCTGTTTCCCTTACTTGTGAGAACAATTACAATGGAGTACACCACTGAAATATATTCTGTAAAGGGCATTGCTCTATACCCTTCTAGGTGGGAGATTACCAGAGATATTTTAGTGTAGCTGGAATTTTCTCCATTCCTGCCCAGCCCCGCAGACACCACAACCGCTTATAAAATAATCACTCAGAAGCTCATATTAATTAAACTGCTCAGCCTTTAGCTCAGGCCTACCACTGTCTAGCTCTTACACTTAAACTCAACCCATTTCTGTTAATCTATATGTCGCCATATGTTCCCTGGCTTTTCCTGCTGCCTTTACATGTTGCTCCCTGGACATCAGGCTGGCGTCTCCTTTCCTCAGCCTTCCAGTTCCTACTTTTTCCTCTCTCTTTGTCCTGCCTATACTTCTGTCTGGGTACTGGCCAATCAACATTTTACTTATCAATCAATCATCCACAGCATTTTAGAACCATCACTGCCCTTTCAAGTCTTTTCTGAAGACTGATAGAAACTACTTGGAATCTGAGGCTGTCAATTATAGTTATAATTCCTGGAGCAAATGCAGAATATGGTTACATACATAAGAATAATTTTTTGCTGTTTCTGCTCTAAAGAAATAGACACCCTGAGGTGAGCTTTGTGGTTTTTCTGGGATGTGGTTGCTTCCAGCATGCTTTGTCCAGATGCTATGGGTGCCTCCAACAGTAGCATGTATTGATGGATACAGAAGAATGCCAGCCTGTATGTCAGACATAACAAGAAGTGGCAAAGCCAGGGCTACTGTCATAGAAAACAGTAAGGAAAGAATTTGCCTTCTCACTTCCTGTGTCTTTCATTTCTTATAGATTTCTGGAAGGTGAGTCTTATGTACAGGTACAGAGGATACTTCATGTGGCAGGGATGGGATTTTGTCCTCTCCAAAAATAAGATACATAGCACCATAGACTTATTCTTTTTTTTTTCAATAGTGTTAATCTAAGGTTCTTTCTTTTCAAACAATTTCATGCTAGGTGGTGGTGGCGCATGCCTTAAATTCCAGCACTCAGGAGGTAGAGGCAGGCAGATCTCTATGAGTTTGAGGTCAGCCTGATCTACAGAGTGAGTACCAGGACAGCCAGGACTGTTTCACAGAGAAATCTTGTTTCAAAACACCCACCACCACCACCCAAAAACAATTTTGTTGCTAACTTTCAGCATTAAATATTTTATGTGATGTATGAGGATAGTGTGCTTCATACCTCAAAAAGCCAGAAGAAAGGGTTTAAATATTGCTCACCCTAAAGATACGATAAAATATCATGTGGTACCCCATAAATATGTTCTGCTTTTATACTTTTAAGAAATAGCAGTTGAAAACTCAAGTTTGGATAAATCCATAGAATGGGGAATCTAACAAAGGTCGCATGTGTCCAGTGAACTTTTATTAAATGATGTGTGAATTATAAAATAATTTCTAATGGAGGAGATCTAAGGGAGGGTGGAAAGCAGGCTTCAAAGATGCCCAATCCAATCAATTTCAGATTTTGTGAAGATGCAAGAGACTGTCACCAAAATTCCAGCACTGCTCTTCAGACAAGTAAGCCCAAAGAGGTAACGGACTGATAAGCTGGAACTGCCTTTCTGCACAAGTTTCTTCTACTTTGTCCAACATGCTAAAATGAAGAGACTAGTTCAAGTTTCTAGGACACCAAAGAGAATGCTCTGATCACATCACAATCACAGTGTGAGTACAGCAATACCAAGCAGATTATATTCCAGTCATTTGTGTAGGCAGTAAGGAAAAGAAGCAAAGTACAATAGAGACCCCTCTCCTTTAAGAGTTTAGTCCTGTAGGCAATCCCTTTATCCTTAAATGACGAGCTGGTAGGATGATGGTGGAGCAGACAAGTGTTAGTCTGAAGAGCTACCTGCCAATTTCACCACATCTTCCTGAAACAAATGCCCGTTGTGAGTTTAAAGCCTTCATAGGTTGGTTGGAAGATGTTAGGGCATACACAGCTAATGGCATGTACCTCATAATTAATGATTGACACAAGACCCTCAGCCAAAGCTGTATAGGGAAGAGAGCTACTACCTCATAATCATAATTCAGCCCAAACGTCCTCACAGCTGGCATGTCAATTTGCCATTGTGGTCTCTTAAGCTGTTAAGTGTGTCACATTTTCTAGTGACAAACACAGAGGGTTTAATGAGTTTAATGACAATCGCATTCACCAGGTTCTATGCCTATCGCACAGGAGCAATTAGTTAATTGTCCATAAAGCATTTGGAAATGTACTAAGAGCCAGAATTTTGACATAGAGGCTTCAACCTGAAGGGCTGTCAGGAATATTTGATGTTAGTCTAATAGCACAAGTCATAAAATACTGTATATTAGTGCAGTGTGTGTGTGTGTGTGTGTGTGTGTGTGTGTGTGTGTGTGTAGATAGATGCTCATTTTTCACAAGTAATTTATGTCAGATTTTATTCATCTTCATCTAGCTTTTGCCAGGAACTGCCATCTTTAAAATGTCACTATTAACAATGTCATTTCCTACAAAATATTTATTTTCTAGTGTTCAATTTTGGGATTCAAATTTTCTGACTTGTTTTGATTTTTTAAAGGACATTTCTGTATAAATAGTAAAATTGATATTACTTATGTATTTTTATTTACTTTTGGGGGGTAGAGGCATAGAGCCACAGAACAGTTAACCTATAAAGACGCCTTAGGAAGATATCCATCAATCAAATCTTTCCCATTGTGGAGAAGTTTGCTCTCGGCCTGCTGCCTGTCTCCATGTTTACTAGCTGCTACAAGATGGCAGCATTTAGGGAGTGGCCAGAGATTTATTTTTCATCCTGCTTGTTTTGCTTTCTTTTCTGTTTTTTTTTTTTTTCGGGGGGGGGGGTAGTTTGTTTAGATCTCACCCTGGGACTGGGACTGCCGTAGTTAGTCACTTTGTAAAGCATGGCTGTGCTCCAACCCAGTGAGGACATAATACACAGTCTTCATCCCAACATTCTCAACAGAAGAGGCCAGGGGGACAGTGTGGGGTGAGCAGAGGAACAGCTCCTGACTGACGTGACAATTGACTTCAAACTGAGGTTCACAACTGCCAGGCCTCTCCCCTGTGTTAGCCAGGTTTCTATTTCTGTGATAAATACCTTTAGCCAAAAGCAGTTTGTGCAAAAAAAAAAAAAAAAAGGTTTATTTTATTTCACAAATTACAGTCCCTCATTGAGGAAAGTAAAGACAGGAACCTGGAGGCAGAGACCGAGACAGAGGCCATGGAGAAGTGATTCTTAATGGCTTGCTTTGTTATACACTCTAAGACCACCTGCCCAGGGATGGCACTGCCCACAGTGGGCAAGGCCCTTCCACATCAATCATCAAGCAAGAAAATGTGCCACAGGCTTACCTAGAGAACAATCTGATAGGGGCATTTTCTCAATTTAGGTTCCTTCTTCTCAGACTGACTCTAGCTTGTGAGAAGTTGACAAAAAACTTACCAACACATCAACCAAGCCTAACTTTTCTATCTGTGTACTGTGCTTGACTAAACATAGAGAGGGCCTCCCCTTCAAGGAGTAATTATGATTTCCTCCTGGCCATCCAGCTCTAAATCTAGATACTATAATAACCAGACATCTTCATTAATGGCTGGAACTATGTTCAAGGAAGAGTTTACATGACCAATACCTCACAACCAGGAGCTATACCTCTGTTTTACAATGGGATTTTCGGGATCAAACAAGAATTCACCTCACAGTGCCCTAGAGCCACAGGAAAACACAGCCAGGAAATCTTCACATGGGGCTGTGTAAAATATCCATCTAGGGCACATAATTAAGCCAGCTGTACTGGGAGACCACATCCTAGTGGTTTTGTGTAGCTCCAATGACATTCTACTATGGAGGACATGGTCATTATTTCACTGCCTCCAAAATAGAATATGCTCACCTGGGATCACCTGACATTGTTAAAATCAGAGGGACACCATAGAATCCTAATGAAGCTGCAGGGTTTGTGCCAGAGGCAGCCAGAGATTCAAGGCATACCATTTGAACACTCATAAAGGCACCTGATATATTAGGCACTTTGCAATGACTATCCTGCCCTATCTTTTCCAGATAAGCTTTTTGTAAAGCAAAAAAAAAAAATGTATAATTGAAACAGTAGGCATTTTACTATAGCCTATGGGCCATAATTCAAATAACAAATCTTCATTTTAAGGAATACTTTAACTTGGCTGTTGACAACTGCTTTCTGAGAGTACAGGAAACAAAGGAAGTAGGAGACTCAAGTCACATTGTCCACAGTCCCAGCTCACCTAGCAACTATTTTGAGAGCTCAATTTCTAGAATCTAGGGCTGGGCTTGGATCTGCTTTATTAGCTACAATAGACCTCATCTCACAGACTGCCTGTTTCCACATCTATAGATAAAGGTTAGCTTAACTTGTGCTTGTTTTAGGGGACCATTAAAAGGATACTGCTAACCAAGAGCTATGCCATGCTAGGTAAACTAGCAAATGTCCCCCAAATGTTACCTGCCACCAGGCTCTTCTGTGTCACGTCAGAAGGATAGGTGGTGTATATGTGTGTGTGTGTGTGTGTGTGTGTGTGTGTGTGTGTTGGCCTTTAGGATGAACAGAAAGAAATCCCAGTGCTGTGGGATGTTCTGCATGTTAAATGTGTTGCTCTGATTGGTTAAAATAAATAAAGTGCTGATTGGCCAATAGCCAGGCAGGAAGGATAGGGTAGGTGGGACAAGGAAGAGGAGAAGGCTGGGAACAAGAAGGCTGGGAGGAGACACTGCCAGCTGCTGCCATGAGAAGCAACATGTAAAGACACTGGTAAGCCACAAGCCATGTGGCAAAGTATAGACTAACAGAAATGGGCTAAATATAACAGTAAGAGCTAGACAATGGTAGGCCTGAGCTAATGGCCAAGCAGTTTAAATAATATAAGTGTCTGTATGATTGTTTTATATGTGGGTTGTAGGACCGCAGGGGCTTGGTGGAACCTGGAGAGAAGCTCTTCAACTACATCCCAGTCCCTCTGTTAGACGTCCCAACAATGACATCAACCATGTTTTGCTATGTCAGTTGCTCTAACTAGCATATGTTGCCTCACCACCTCCAACAGGAGGCCTATAAACAGTAGTTATACATAATCATAAACTATAACTTTAAAAATCAGAGGCCCAAACAAACCTTCTGCCATATACACTGAAAATTTCATGTCTTTGTTCCACTGATGGAAAACTAATACAGTTTTATTGGTAAAATGTGTGCTTGCATTTAATGAAGTTTTGGGTTCAACCCCTAGCAGTGGACACACAGATTTAGTGGTAAAGTGCACTCTTAATTCTAGCTATTCAGGGGCTAAGGTAGAAGGCGCTCTTGAGCCTTCAGGTTCAAAACTATCCTGGACAAAATAAACTTTTCCTCCAAAAATTAAAACAACAAAATTATGAAGGAAAAAAATACATGGAGGCTCATTCACTATTGACACATATTTTTAATATTGACAGACAGCAAAGAAGAATCAATTCTTAGACACGGGATATAATGAAAGATTATTCAACAATTTAAAGTGTTTAGAACTCTTTGATTCACTTAAATATTTAAGTGTGCAAGTGTTATTCACCTGAAACTGTGGCACATACTTTTTGTCTGAATTCACTGGTCATTTCAATATTAGCAAAGTCAATATCCATCATCAGAGTATAATATATAAATCCATTTTTGATGTTCCTTTTCATTTGAAAAAAGTCACTCAAATGCAAATTTTCTGTAGTCTTTGATTTCTTCCAATAAAGCACTTGATCAATGTCAGAGGATTGTTTAACTTCATTTTAAGTGTTAAGCTAACTTTATTTGGTATATACAATATAGGACAATGACATTATAACTAAATGCAATAGGTTCACCTCTTTGTGAGTGCAGTCAAACTAAGCACTGCTAAAGGGCAAAAGAATGGAGGAAGATATATTTTTTGTAGCGAGGGTAGCATGGGATTATTTTTGTGGACATTTTCCTCAGGGAGCTAGTGCATATTCATATAGAGGTTGACTCATTTCTGAGCATGCCCAGTTAAGAAGTACATTCCTGAGAATGCTCAGTTGAGTGGACAGGAATGTCCCAGTTATGTGAACTTTCCCTGCAGAGTTGTACAAGCATCTATTCATTGGTAAGACAAAAACAGCAGACCAAAGATAATTTTTTCCAAGTACAGATTAGCAAATCATAGTTTCATTGGGATTATTTACAGGGGCAATGAGTGGAGGATTACTCATGAGCATGAGAAATATAAGAGTGCTAATACCAGTGGCAGTGGCTTCCCAAACTGATGTCAATTTACATACCTTAAGGAAGTGGGAGTGTATCTTGTGAGAACCTCTTCTCTTCCTGACAGAACATTATGGAGTCCTATATTGTGTGGGTATCATTCAGGTAATTATAGCTGCTGAGAACTTAAGAAATCACTCTTGCCTTCCTCTGATTCTTCCTTTCTACTAGCTCTTACATAACATCCCTTGAGCAGTACAAAGGGGGATATAGATATTCCATTTAGCTCTAAGCTTTCAACAGTTACATTCTCAGGAACTTAACTGGGTATGTGTATCCATAGTTACCTCTGCCCATTGTGAAAAGAAGATTCTAATGATCAAGGCTGATCACAGTAAGTACCTACTGGTATAAATATTAATATTTAGAAGTTTCACAATTTGACAGGCACACTATATCCATTCAGTAAAACAACAAGGGTAACTTCTCCACTGTGGCTGTGATGTCTATCCCCAGCCACAGGCTTTTAATGGGGGTGTCTGTACCAGATGAGAATTCCCTCATATGGAGCTAGCCTTAAACCCAGTCAGAAAAATCATTGTTTGCATCCATAATAGTTGTGACACAATTGCAACCATGAAAATATCTTTTCTGGGATATTGAAACTGAAATATGCGGGGTTTGAGGTCAAATAACAACATTGGTCACCTTTCTCTTTCAGGATGCCTCACACCTTCTAGCACTAAGAAATCTAATCAACAGGGAGGAAGATTCAATCTTAGCTTTCAAGGATGTCTACTTCTTTCAGGCAAGTCAAGGGAAATACTCCCCATCTCAGAGACACATTCTCCTAGCCAAACTAAAATAGATAGTCCTGGGCAAAGATGTGGTAGGGACCTATATTGTCCAATTGACTGGATCTAGAATCTTCTATAGGCATATCTGTGAGGATGTTTCCAGAGAATTTTAACTAAGGAGGGAAGACCCATCCTCAATTAATGTGGGATCACCATTCCATGAATTGGAGCCTTGTATTACATAAAAGACAAAGCAAGGAGGTATAAATGGAACAGCAGCAATCATCTCTCTGACACACCATGTCACACCCCTGCCAACATGTCTTTCCTGTTCTTAAACTACATGCCAAAATAAAATTTCTTTCTTAAAGTAGACCTTGTCAGGTATTTTGTCCAGAGGCTCATGACCATTTTCAGAGTGACTGATGTTAAGGAAAGATAATTCTTCAGCATTTGGAGACTTGAAATTACAACATAACAAAGAGGTTCAATTGGTTCTGCTCCTGGAGACCAATGTGCCATGAGAGTTCTCTTCATATTTTTAGGAAGGAAAGGAGAACAATTATCAAATAAAATGCTAGTTGAAGCCCTCAAAAAATGTTAGGACACATATGCCTTGTAGTCATTCCTCAAAGTCCCAAACGTATAACTGTAATTGATTTGACTGTGGGAACAATCCTTAAATCTGGTCATCAGTTTGGGAAAGAGCTATTTTAATGAGAAAGGACAAATGCAATCTTTGAAAGTGCTGCCTCACAGACCCTGGTCAAGACAACAAATCATAGACAATATTGTGACTGAAAAGGGAAGATGGAGATCAGTGTCTTCCTTCAGGACCACAAGGAAGTGGACACTACATGGGCTCAATGGTGGTCCCCTAGAGATGTTTACAGCAAAATCCTTTGGCTTCATAAATGTGATCTTGTTTGAGAAAAGGACTTTCCAGATAGAATGAAGGATCTTGACATGGACTTCATTGAACTTCTGTAACCCAAGTGGACTTTGGACTCATGATCCCTTGCTTTTGACTCTCTGGAGCTAGGATTACAGACCAGTCCTTTGAGTGTGGGGGCCCACAGATGCTCCCTAATAAGGCTTTACTGAAGGTCAGAAAGTTTGAGCTTGCTTTGCCCAGCAGGGCTGCATAATAGGATGATTTGGCCAAGGCATGGTTAGTTACTAGGTATTTTGAAGGGTCTACATGTGTTGGTACTTTACACCTTGACCTTGAAAGGGGACTGTCTTTTGACCTTCCCCTTGCTGATGTATAAAATGTCTATCATGAATAAACTGAAGGCTGTTGGGTATTAACCTAGGGCTAACCCGGAAGGTATCCTGTGTCTCTATCTTTCTCTCCATCTACATCTTTATTTCTTCCTATTACTTCTCAATTACTCACTCCCCTCCATGGCTGAACCCCAATACTGGACTCCAACATTTGAGCTCTCCTAGAATCATGTTTTAGACGAAAAGGAAAAAGATCACAACAGCCTTAACAAAGTTTTTTTTTAAATAAAATTTATTAATTTTGTTTTGTGTATGGGCGTTTTGCCTGCATGCACACCTGTGCACCATGTGGGTGCTTAATGCTCACAGAGGTCAGTAAAGAGCATCAGATTCCCTGGAACTGCAGTTATAAATGATTGTGAAGCACCATGTGGGAACTGAGAATTGAACTTGGGTCCTCTGAAAGAACAACAAGTGCTCTCAATCACTGAGCTATTTCTTCAGCCCTTAAATTTTAAATTTATTAAGAAATGAAATTGCAAACTACCTACTCCCTTGAAGTAAGTACTTGTGTAGAGTCTCACACCACAGCCAGCATCAACAGCAAGAACTGTAACCATGTGAACACACCATGTTTCACATGCAACTCCTCCACTGCTGCTTAAAAGATACAGGCAGTACTTTTTTCTTGTGTAGAAGGAAACTCAACCTGAGAAGCAGCAGATAGTTATAAGACTCAGCAGGTCAACAGCTATGGAGGGGGACGTAGAAAGTCAAGTTCTTCCTGCATCAAAGTGGGCAATGTCAGCTCATCCGACTCAGATTACTACTGTGCAAGATCAAAGTAAACACTAGAAAGTTGCTTTGGCACAGCCATTGGAAAGGTCATTTTTGTGGCCAAAAAAGTTTTCTTTCTACTAACATGAATCAGATTTCTCTTCTCATGCTTTATTGAATGCACTTCTTCCATTGAAAGGGGGTATTTTCTTTATTTTCTCTGTACCCATTAATGGGTCTATTATGTCAGGCTTATGGGGAAAAATGATCTTTATCGTGACTTGTTGCATGCTTGTACATACATGCCTCTGTAGAATCATGTAAATAGAAGATACACAACTACAAATGGAGATAGCAACAGATTTTCAACATTTCTAATTTTGTAACTAACATGTTTGGATCTTTAACAAGATGTTTGTTTCTCAACCACTCATGGGAGGGGTTAGCACAGGGAAGAATGAGAGGAGTCCAATAGCATGTATGTAAGAATAGGAGGCTCATACTAAAAATTTCCATAAATCAAACAAAAATGATGTTACTGTTTTTTAAAAGGCTGTGGGTGGAAGTAATGGTAATAAAGTTCAGTAACAGAGAGCTTAGCTTGCCCAGCATGGATGAAGTTGTAAGACTGATCTGAAGAACCAGGGAAATGAGAGAGAGAGAGAGAGAGAGAGAGAGAGAGAGAGAGAGAGAGAGAGAGAGAGAGAGAGAGAGACTAGGCCTAAGTCATAAGTCATAGACTAAGGATTTCATGTGCTATCAAATCATCCAGTAAATTTGTGATGAGAAGGTTCTGGAGTTGCGATTCAGTCTTACACTGAGCGTGAAACTACTCAGCTCAAGGAGGCAAAGAAGATTCAGTTTCGATGTATTCAATTAATAGTGCAGTTGTTTTGTGATAACTACAATCATCTCTCCATGTCTGTAGAGAACTGGGTGATCACCCCTAGACACCAAAATCTACAGATACTCAAGCTCCTTGTAAAAGCATAGTATTTGCACATAACCTATCATTATTCTCTTGCAATACTTTAAATCATTTCTAGATTACCCAAGACAAGGTGATATAAATTACTGTGTTGTTGAGGGAATAACCGCAAGAAACAAGTTTGTGAATGTGCAGTATTGACACAACTTTCTCCAAATGTTCTCTGTCTGCAGTTGCTTTCACATCCATAGATGATTATTTTGTGTTCATGTCACAGAGAAACAATTGTTCTGAGACTCCTGGACTACTCACATCTGACAGTGGAGCTGAAGCAACTATCATGTTGTAAGTCCACAGTGGTTACTGGCAAAGGAAGGGGAGATTCAGGTGGGAGATAGACAACTTCAGCTTGTATTTCTTGTTTTCTCTTCTTCCATTCTTATATGTGTATCAAAATATGTTATTTTCAAGACATTCAGTTTCAATCTGGCAAAGCTTTATAGATTTTTTTTCAGTGGTTGTAATGTGGGGAAGAGGTCCCGGACTGCAGCTCATGATGACAGCCCTCTCCCCAACTCCCAGGTGCCTTGTTTCCCTTCCCACTTTCCTTTTGTTTTTAGTCACTGAGGCCAGTTATTGCAGACTGTGATTCCTCTCCTACTTTTAGCATCCCACATCTTAGTTCCACTATACTACCTACTTGGTATTGCATGTTTTCTAAAATTTAATGTGTATAATCAAATGCCAATTTCATCCTGGGAGGTTCTGTGAAGACATTCACCATGAAACTGCAATAATAGTATCAGCATGTACTCAGCCCTTTGTTAACATCAGGTCTCATGATCCTTGCCCTTCATTACATAGTTGCCTATAAGAGCGATCTCATCCTCAATCCCTTATACAGAATCACTGGAGACAGAGACTCATAAAAGAAAAAGAAAACTGAAGCAGAAACTCCAGTCTTCCTCAAGAGTTGTTTTGAGTACTTGAGTTGATCCAACTTACAGTTTCTTCACCTTCTAAAAGTGAATGGTTTCCTCAAAATTGTTACTACTACTTTAGAAAATAGCTCCCGGCTCCATTAAATAAAACAGTGCTTTGCTGGTTTAAATGAAGCTCAGCTCATTCAAGAATCAAGTCCTCCTCATTTTCTGATAGGTGATTTTGAGTTGACTTTGGACTCAGAGAAGCATGTCACAGGACTCAGAGAAACACTTTTCTTGGATTAAATATTCACCTTTCTTGGAGACCACAGGTACCTCACATTTAAGAAAGAATTTCCGCTCTTAAATGAAGCATTTGTTGTCAATGATTAGAATATGTAAACTCAGGGCAGCTAAAGAGTCAGTGAGTAAGAAACTGATGAATTCATGCCAACTTAAGACACTGTGCAGGGCAGAAGATTATATTCTTTTCTTTTATCTTGACAGACATCTTTGTCTCCAGGCTTGTTCCTTTATCCCAGGAGTCCTGGCTTACAGCCTGAGAGCTACAGAGGTACATAAGAAACTCAAATAAATTCATTAACTTTCTTTACAAATCAAATATTTGAGGTAGGATTATACATGTGTGTGTGTGTGTGTGTGTGTGTGTGTGTGTGTGTGTGTGTGTGTTAATGAAAGAGGATTCATTTAGCTTAATTTATTGGAGCCAAAATGACCTAACAGAGGCTATTGTGAGGATTACATGACAGATGGCACAAGGTGGAACACAAGTAGAAGAGAAGTCACATCTCAAATCAGGAGGAGTAGGGGCCAGGCAGGCTCTTTTTATAGCTTTCTCAAGAAATCTACTAAGTGGCCAAATGGGAATTACTTCATCTCTGTCATAAGCATATCTCCAGTGACCAAAAGACATTTCACTCAACCCAATTTCTTAAAAGTTCTAACATCTTTTCATCCTGGATCCCAAGCTTTCAACATACAACATCTAGTGGGGAGGGCACCAAACTAAATAGTAGAGATGAGCCTGTTGTCTTTAACCCAGAGGCCAATTTAAGTGCCCACTAAATACTCAAGGGTACTTACTGTCAGGATAAGGAGTCTGTACACGTGTCTGTCTGCTTTTCAATTTTCTGTGTTCAAAACCTGAAATAATAGATACTTACTCTAGAGATGTCTGGTTCTCAGTGGGCTATAACAACCTCTAGATTTCCAAGTCTCAGTGCTGCAGAACAGGTCAACTAGTTGGCAGTTCCTGATAAAAGAAATAAGGAGAATCTGAAGACAGGTTTTAGTTCCAAAACTGTTGTACTTCCCAAATGAGGGTGCTCAGGCAAAATTGCTGACTTCTGAGCTATCTGGACTAATAAGCTATTAAATGGCAGTTGGCAGGATTTCCATGTGATCTCCTGTTTCTGAGTTGTTGTCTCGATACTCCAGAATTGCATTTGCCAGGCTGGCACATGGGAAGGATAAACCAATGAAGTCTCTGTGTACATCTCAGAAAGGCTGGACTCAGATCAAAGAGATGAGGGCACTGTAAAATACTGTCCTTGATTTCAGATTTTTTTAAGACTTCAAAGACAGCATTTATCTTAAAACAAATATGATTAAGCCTAATACTGTCAGATTCAATTTTGACAGAAAAATTCCAAGATTTCTCAAAGTTTTCCATTGTGCTAGCCAGTCTTTATCTGTACATCAAGTAGTCAGTTTTAGAAGCAAACACTCTCAGTCACTTTTTATTTATTTTATAAACAAAGAGACACAGTCATCACTAAGTTAAATTACTTTTCTTGATATACTTAACTATCAAGTATTTATGTATCAAGTAAACTATGGCCAGAAAATAATATTTGAACTTCAATCAGTAACTCAATTCTGATTGTAACCCTAAATTGAAACAAAACCATAATCCTAACCTCAACTCAAATCCCAACTATAAGTTTGAATCTAAATCTACAAAGAGTACTAATCCTGTCTCTAACCAAAATCCATTATCTCTAGGGAACACACTCTGACCCATCATGATATAAGGAATGATTCAGTTAAAATATTCACTACAAAAACTACAATAACAATGAACTATTTAGTTAAAATATCCACTTCAAAAAGATTCATAGAGATTACAGCCTAGTTAAAAATATATACCTAATTTCATTAAATAGACTGATGGAATGGTAAACAATCACCTACACTGGCTTTGGGCTACTGAGTTGTGGGATATGTTTAAAAGATATCCTTTTCATTCATTTATACCCATGTACCACATAGCTATCAAATAAAAAAAAATGCCCTCTTGTCACTAGAAGCCAAAGTATTTGTAAGGATAACAGAAATAGGATTTTCATTTTGAAAGCTACATTAGCAATCTTAAAAAAATGTTTTCTTCTTTATGAAACTTCATCCTACTTCAAAGATGCTAGTAAACAGAAATTGTGTTTTACCATTGAAGAAAAGTGCTGTCAAAGTATTAAATTAGTTATAGAGCAATCTGGCTACTGGGAGCACAAATATCAGTCTAGTGTGCCCTGAAAATCAGAAAGGTACAAAGGAGAGTAGAAAATATCAAAACACCAATGGATTTGTTATGGATGGAAAGCTCATTTAGAAAATGATAGATTATTCACCTCTGTTAACCAAATACCAGCAATAAGGAATGAAGGAAATTAAATTGCACATTGAGGTTTACAAAGACATAAATATTGAAAATCAAGTCAGGTCCACAAATAAACCAAGTAAATCAGTAACAGAGACAGCAGAAGAATGCATGGCTATAATATGGCCCATCCCCAGGATTTTGCTGTAATAAGATTCAGAATTGTCCTTAGGCTGCAGAGAGATGTCCAACACCTACTCATTAGTTATATAAGGGGCTAAGCTACCCAGCAGATGTAGCTGAGTGGAATAATGGAGATCAGGTTATTGACAAACCACAGAAAAATCTTTTAAGGCAATTTATGTGTGACTGAATAGCAAACTTGTATGTGTTTTATATTGGGCTGTTTCAGAGGACTATGTGAAGGGAATGTGAGGGGAAAATCCTCCCATTGGTCCCCTTTCTTCTCAGAACAAAATCTAAAAGCTTAATAGTAACTTCCAAGAGACTCCTTAAATGTTCTTCTAACTTCATTAGAGCATCATCTATCAATTTGTTTCTTGTTCACAGTTTTAATTGGTATTTCTAGTTTCTTAATTATCACAATTTATAACCACCTATTGTAGTTTGTTAAGTATTTTCTTTTCAACTTGAACAACAAGATACATTTTGGGGGTTGTGTTACTCTTACTTGAAAAAAAAAGGAACAATCCCTGATTTCAAGAACACTTAGAATGCAGTAGGGAGACTGAACTATAATTCAAAGTAGAAGATTATATGAGGCAAAGATTCTCAAATGTGTAAAATGTTCTGACCTCACTACATGTAGTATATACCAGGTCAGGAAAGTGAGTGAGCCATAGTGGTATTTGGAAAGTGGGTTTGGATGAAAATTAAATCCTACTTGGTGAAAAAAATGCTGACAAGAAGAGGTCCTCTAGGGGGAGAACAAATGGCATGGGAAAATGGCTTGAAGAAAGAAGGATATTGTCTATGAGAGAGCCTGCAGGGAAACAAGAATTGACCAACATTGTGAAGACAATGGATTTGGCCAGAACAACTATTAGGCTTCCAAAACATGGTTTATTGACAGTGCTCTGAGACTTATCTATGTGTGGAACATGGGCTGAAGCACAGTAGGACAGCACATAAATACAAGGTTCACACTTACCTGAATCTCCTTGCCTCTTCTCTGAGTTCTGCATTATAAAGCCATAATAGCATCTAAGTTAGAGAGCAGCTGAGCTGCGGTTGTTCCCAACCACAGGAAAGACTGCAATCAACTTATTTTTCTTTTGAAATGTATGGTGTATTAGAAATGGAAAATAATACATGCTTATATAAGCTCTAATAAATCTTAATATTGACATGTGATATTGACATTACATGTGAAATAAATGTACACAATGAAATGAAACACAATGTTGAGGATACATTCAACGGTATAATAAAAGCTTATAATTATGTGATGAATACCTTGTACATAAAGCCATAATTTCAGAGGTCTATTTTAGAAGCTATGAGGCCTATTGTAGGTTCTTGTTTTGATAACATTACCAAAAGCCTATTTTGTGCCAGACACATCTGGTGTTGATCATGGAGCAGTGAACAGGCTGCTGGGAACCAACAGCTAGAATTGGAGAACCATGGACCTTCCCTTGGATTAGACAAGACATCCCAGGCTCAATAACTGACACTACTTAGAAAGAAAGTGGCCAAACTTTGATAAATTCTAAAGAAAAAAATCACTACCAATGCAAATTAAAGTAGCTCTGTGGTGAAGAGGAGCTGTGATGCAAATGGAAATACTAAGTTGAAGAAGGATTAGTAGTTAGGGTTTGTGTTCACTAGACTTTACAATACAGGACAAGCAGAAAATTGCCCAAGTTCTAGATTAATTATCTTTCAATAAAAATAATAAATATCCAAAATAATCAATGTGCATAGGGAAAAATTATTTTGACTCACACTTTCACAGGTTTCTATTCATGATCAAATGGCACTGTTGCTTTTAGACCTACGAAAAGATAATTCATTGTGATGAACACACATACACAGCAAAACCATTCACCTCATGGATGAAGAAAGGAAAGAATCTCTTTCTACAGAACCTCAGTGACCTATGGGCCTTCTCCTAGGCCCTACCTCTTCAATATTTTCCCTTTCCTTGTAGTATCTTCTTGAGGAAGAGGGATAGTTGAACATGGACATATTGAGGACATTTAATATCCAAACTACAACAAGGTGTTAATGAGAACCTGGACAATAAAATACAGATCAGGGCTACACTTGTCATGCAAGTGCTGGATGAGAAAGCAGTTATAGATGTAAAATAGGCAGCAGGATAAATTTGGTAGAATGATTTTTTTTAAACAGTTCAGCACAGCAGTCACAACCATCTTTTTCCCCTCCCCAAAGAAACAAAAACAAGGGACCGAAGAGATAGCTCAGTGGTTAAGAGCATTGGCTGCTCTTCCAGAGATCCTGAGTTCAATTCTCAGCAACCACAGGGTGGCTTACAACCATCTGTAATGAGGTCTGGTACTCTTCTCACCTGCAGGCAGAACATTGTGTACATAATAAACAAATGAATCTTTAAGGGCAGTGGTGGTGAAAGCCTTTAATCCCAGCACTCAGGAGGCAGAGTCAGGCAGATCTCTGTGAGTTTAAGGCCAGCCTGGTCTCCAAAGAGAGTTCCAGGAGAGGCACAAAGCTACACAGAGTAACCCTGTCTCAAAAAACCAAAAAAAAAAAGAAACAAAAACAAAATTTATGACACACTACATCATAAATTGAGACCATATCTATCTGACACTGAACTCACAGAAAAATAAAATCAAAGGAGCCAATAATGGGGTGGTGATGGCTAGGGTAGCTCCAGAAAAGTTCATTTTCAGGTGTGGAGAGGGCAGTGGCTTATAAATATTTCTTCATATGGCTTCCTCTGCCTAAAGTCACCAAGGCTTCACCTGGGCTTGGGCAAGCTTAGAGCAGCTCTGTAGGTGTGGTGCTTTGAATGAGGATGGCCCAATTGGCCTCCTTTGTTTGAATGCTTGGTCATCAGGGAGTGGGGCTGTTCGAAATGATTAAAAGGAATAGGAGATGTGGCCTTACTGGAGGAAGTGTGGCCTTTGGAGAAAGTGTGCCACTGAAGGGTGGATCTTGAGGTTTCAAAAGTACACATCAGATCAGGTTTCTCTCTCTCTCTCTCTCTCTGTCTCTGTTTCTCTCTGCTTCTTGATCAAGATGTAGCTCTCAACTCCTCTCCAACACCATGTCTGCCTGCTGTCATGCTCTCTCTGTCACAATACTCCCTGCCATGATGATAATGGAACAAGACTCCGAAACTGCAGCAAACTGTCAATGAAATGCATTATTTTGTAAGAGTTGCCTTGTCTCTTCACAGGAATAGAACAATGGCTAAGACAATAAACATGTAGATATGATAAGAAATAGTTAAAAAATGGCAATTTAAATTTGGATTAAAGTGACCTATATTCTCTATTATCTTTTCAAAATCAAATATGCCTTCATGTTCAAATTTACTAAGTGGTTAACATCTTAGTGGAAACTAACACTCGGGTTTTAGTTTTAAAATATTCCATTGACAAAGACTTAAGTGTTAGAGATATATACTATAGGATGGTTTGATGGTTTGATTATATAAGAAATACTGCATTCAAAATTATGTATACATCTATTACCACTCATGCTGTATGTTAGAATTTTATTTGTCTTAGATGTCATAAAAATTATTTTTATTTATTTGTGGGTACATGTTTCTATCTGAGGGTATGTCATGTGTATATAGGTACTCTCAAAGGCTAAAAAGAGGGAGATGGATCCCTTAGAGCTGGAGTTACAAGCAGTTGTGAGCTGCCCTCTATGGGTTCTGGAAATGACCTGGGCTACTGTGGAAGATTTCATTTATACATGTGTGTGTGTGTGTGTGTGTGTGTGTGAGTGTGTGTGTGTGTGTGTGTAACTTTATTCTATCTAGGGTACTGAATTTTTGGTTGGAATCAAGAGATTGGGAAAGATCCATGAAAAGGATGAATTAGATGATAAAAGCAAACAGGACATTTTTGTGAGCAATGTCCCCCATCCCAGTTTATCACTGAGAAGAGTCACATTTACTTGGATGCTACATAAAAGAGCATGGAGGAAAGTATCTTGTTCATTAGACACTTACATGCAAGGTAACCCAGATGATGACATGCTCTAACCTGTAACCACTGTGGATGGGGACATCAGTTCAGGGCATCATGGCTTACATAGGAAGATGATCTATCTAAGAGTCATCCTCATATTTTCTCAGGAGCTCCATCCTGAAAACATTCTTTTTCAAGGCTGTGGAGCTGGTTTTCCAGGACACATGGCCTAGGTAAATTTTTCCTTACAAAATACCTTCTTCACTGACCTTTGAAGATGATTATGTTGAGATCTTGCTTTGGCCAAATTCCATTCTGTAGTCAGAACATACCTCAAAGGAACTCTGCTATCCAGAATCTTACAATATTCACCCAAGGTAGCACATTCAATGACAAGGCCGTTCTGCAGGCCATCTACAAAGCTAGTGTAGGTATGAAGGATAAGCAGACAGAGCCCACATCTAGAGCAGAAGATCCCATCAACAGGCTTCCTGGATAAATGATGATATTTCCATGGGGGTACTCTTCTTAGGTAAGGGAAGAAATTATTGGGTACACTTCTCAAAGGAAGATAGGTTTAAAAATAATCTGCCCTGCTGGGCGGTGGTGGCACACGCCTTTAATCCCAGGACTCAGGAGGCAGAGCCAGGCGGATGTCTGTGAGCTCGAGGCCAGCCTGGGCTACCAAGTGAGTTCCAGGAAAGGCACCAAACACCAAAAGTACACAGAGAAACCTTGTCTCGAAAAAAAAAAAAAAATCTGCTCTACATAAGCAACCTAGAGTGCCTCTAGGGTACAGTGGTGCTAAATTTTATTACTTAAAATTGTAAACTTTCACTTGCTCAGATCAACATTCAGGCTTCTAAATCATTTATTCTAATAGTTCTCTGAGCCTCATCTTTGTGCAGGACATGGACCATAGCATAGGAGGACAGGACACACATACATGGTTTATACTTATCTGAATCTCCTTGCCTCTTCTCTGAGTGCTGCATTATAAAGCCATAAGAGAATCTAAGTGAGAGAGCAGCTGAGCTTTGTTTCTTCTAGAGTTTCCATTCTTACTGCATGCTTCATGCTTTGAGCAACCTTTTAATATTCTTTGTCTACTGTGGTTAATATTCTGAATAAGGACAGGAGCAAATTTTTACCCTGTTCCCAAGCACAGTTTAACAAATATCACCATACCTCATGGTTGTCCCTAAAGCCATGTGTCCATACTACTCAGAGGTCATTCTGTGACTGCAAGTTCTGACTTCAGACAAAAAACTATCATCATTTTCTCTGTGTGTTTTCCCCCTCAATCCATCTCAGGATTATTTCTTTGTACACTTCTGGCTTAGGATTTATTGCAACATTCATTCTAAAATACTGTTCTTTGATTTTTCTCTTCCACAAAAATTAAGCTTACAATCTTTTAAAAAACAAACTTTAATAAACCATCAGTATAATAATGCAGCATGACCTCTTCAAAATAAATAAATCTTTCAATCATTCTGTTTCTCTTATTGGAAAGATGATAGATTAAAATGCATCCCCCCCAAAAAAACAGCCCAGGAACACTTATTTTCTTCCTTGTTCCTCAAATTTGTCTTTTAGTAGTTGAGATAAAATGAAATCTTTTATCACTATATTTAAAAATCAACCAGGCAAGTCGGTGCCATGGTAACCACTCCACAAAGAAACTAGTGAGGTAGGACATGAGTGACCTGAGTTACATGGGTCAGTAAAGGTATTGCTTAGCCTGGACAATATGCATCTTTTATACATATAGGCTCACTTGTACAGAGAAGAAAGTCACGAGTACCACTGTCATATCTATCCCCAAAGCTCTGATGCAGGATGCTATAAATGAGTCTCTGAGACTTAGGCACTTCTCCCTACATCTGTGCTACTCCCTGGTCCTCAACAAAGGCTGCTTAGCTCTCAATAATCCCACTTAACGTGAGTCCCAGAATTATGCTACATGTTCCATCTATAGTAATATGTGGATAACATAATTTGATACTTTATGCCCATATTATGCCAGAACTTTTACCTAATGGTCAGAATTCATAGGCCAAAAGTTCTTAGTGAGGCCTTGCCTTTTGTTCAAGACTCTTTCACACGCTGGATATAGAAGAATGAAAAGACAGGCAGTGTCTTTGCCTTCTTGGTATTTCATTTTGCTGAGAAAGAGATGCATGATAATGAACAATATAAATAACAAGAACAAATACAC
The DNA here is from genome assembly GCF_903995425.1 of Onychomys torridus. NCBI lineage: Eukaryota > Metazoa > Chordata > Mammalia > Rodentia > Cricetidae > Onychomys > Onychomys torridus. The sequence continues at coordinate 4,927,888 of NC_050444.1, forward strand.
AGGAGATATATATCTAAAGATGTCCTCTCTCTAAGTGGTGGGAAGACTACTATGGAATGAGGAAGTTTCATACAAAGGTACTAGTTGATGAGTAGAATACTATGGAATTGGACTTTGCAAAGCAGATCACAAGCCACACTGGAGATGGAGAACATGCTTCCAGGAGAAAATGGGGAGAGAAAATGTTTTGCAACATTTCACAAATACAATTGTGGAGGAGCAGCATAGCCATTGTTCAGAAGTACAAAATGACTCTTATGCATGCTGGTTAAGAACAATCTTGTTTCTGTGTGCCCTTCCATGACAAGTCAGAGGTACATAAGCAGTAGTATTGCCAGTGAAAGCTCACAGGAGAGACCTAAGTCTTCTAGCTAGGTGCACTATTCCCTTTTTTTTCTGAAGAGCTCATCTCACTGCAGCTGGAGTGAAGCCCAGAAAAGAATTCTTTTGTTCTTCATCTTTTGTCTTTTAGTTTTTATCCATGGTAACTATTAAAACTAAAGAAGGTGTCTGGTACAGTCTCGAGTATCAAGAGAGGCACTGTTGAATCAAGGATGGTTTGTTTAATGGCTTCCTGTTTCCTAGGACTCCAATGGCTTCACCGGTAAACTTTATCTCCTACACACAGGCACCCAAGTCCTCAGTCTTGTCATCAGGGCTGCTCATGCCAATACCAGGTGGTGTGGGAAACTCTCCACTCCTGTCATTCCTCTACTACCATGGTCTCCCCCCCCCCCCCTCCTCCCTCCCCTGCAGGAACCATCAAAAGTGTCTGGGCACCACAAATGGAGAAAGCCAGAGCAGTAAGCAGCACATCTGATATTAAAAGCCTCCTCAATCTCAAACTTTGAGCTAGTGTGAAGTAAATGTACTTTGGCTTCCTATTTCTTGAGCCCCCTGGCTTCTCCTGTGGTGGTGCCTGCCACATCAATCTTCCAGCTATGCAGATTCATTAATCACATTATACAAATATGTATAGGAAAGAACACAATAGATTCAAAGTGTCTCTTGCAAAGAACATATACATGCTAACCCGTGATGGGCCATCCCCAAAGGCTCTTTAGAAATGCATGTTGTAGCAGTGAGCCCTGCAATAAGGACCAAGAGTTCTACAAAGCTGCTTGGAAGGATACACAAAGGGTTGGTTGGATTGAGTTTCTTGAGTACAATGTTTTCCTTCCTTGTTTGATGAAACAGAATTGACAAATGACCTGTTTTACCTAGTGTAGTGAACTTAAAGGGAATTAAGGAATTCTTAGATGGGGCTGGAGAGAATAACCAGTGTACAGAGCACTTGCTGATAAGCATGAGGACCTAAGTTCAGCTCCACACCACTCACACAAAACCTTTGTGTGGTCATATGTACCTGTGATCCCAGCCAGGAAGTTTTGGGGAAAGGAGGCAGAGAATCCCTGGGCTTGCTTGTGACCAGTCTTGCAGAAAAACTGTGGATTCCAGGTTCAGTGAAATGCTACACAAAACAGTAGAGTACACTTGATATCCTCCTCTGGCCTTCTCGTGTACAGATACCTACACACAAATGTGCTCACATGCAACTTTTACAAAGAAAACAAATAGGTGGTTATCAAAAGAAAGGGTCTCTCCCAACCTTTGGTCCAAATCCCATCCAACCTAGCCTTGAATGTTTGAGAAGATGCTGAATACATGGTGCTGAAGACAAACATGTTCTTAGACTGAGGCCATAATCCCTGCCCAAGAGGAGAATATGAATTAGAAACCAAATGTTTTGTTTTCCTTACAAAGAAGATAAGACATGGAGGCAGGCAACATATGGAACAATAGTTAAGGAAATGTATTTTTCAGGCTAAAATTCACTTATTTTGTTTGATGAGAGAAAAAGAGAATACTCCTCTTTAAGAGTCTAACTTTGAAATAGTGGGAAATGTATTCCTCACACTGTGATGGAAAACTTGGGGAGCTGGTACATTAGATAGCTTGCTCAAGGAATATTATGAAATAGCTACTAAAAAATTAGCAAGTGGGTAGGCTTTGGGGTGGCTGAACCCAAATAAAGGTAGTGTATACTCCAGGCATATTTGTAGAGAGGCACTGGGTAAGTCAGTCTGGTGAACAGTATTTTAAGTTAATATCTATGTTGATAATACTTTCCTGACATGCTCTTCCAGGAAATGAATGGGTAAGTTTGCTTAACAATACTTGTTCAGTGGTAAGAGATTGATTAATAAATATTTTTGTGCTCCTGTTGTCTATTTTCAGGATAAAATATTAAATTCATTGTGTGATGTTTTATGACCCTTTTAAAAAGACTCTCCTACACCTATCTGGTCTTCTGCCTTTTGTTCCTGGGACCCTATTGCAGTGAAGCATTAGTGTGCTAGGCTGCTAGATGAAGTGCATGGCACACACACCAGGTTTTTATTGTTTCACTGTTGTATAGATTCTAAGTCCACACTGGAGGTATTAACAGAGATGATTTTATCTGAGGGCTCAGGGGAAAGATCTAGTCTTGACTGATTTGGAGACTGACATTTTCACATGTTCCTGATGTTCTCCCAATAAATGTCCAAACTACCTTCATTTTTCCTGAGATTACGTTTCACTATGTAGTCCATGCTGGCCTCAAACTCACTATTCTCCTGCCTCAGCTTCTTCAGTGTTGGATATACAGATGTCTCAGGAAATTTTTTATAAATTAATGTGTCCACCAAATTGAATTACAACCACCCATTGCATCATTTCAATGAGTCACATCTACAACAATACTTTCAAATGACGCCTTATTATGAGATATTGAAGGTTAGAACTCCAACTGATGAAGTTGTCAAAATACAGTTAAGCCCACATCAAAGCATCTAGTTTTACTTGCAGTATTCCATAACACACCACTGTCTACTTTCTTATTATTTCTTCTCTTTACGATGCCTACTGCTTGAAGTCTCTTATGCTTCGAATCTCATTCAATGGCCACCTTTCCCATGTCCACATAGTTTTTTTCTGATTTCTCTAATTTAATTGGACAAAGTATTTGGGGTCCTAAAAGCAGCAGTGTTTACAGTTTATCTTAAACACAGTTTCATTTATTTTAGAAATTTATATGTCAATTGATTTCATTTTGATACTATTCAGTAAATAGGTACTTTAAGCAAATAAAGTTATCTCTAAAGTATTTCCTATTCCAAATTTAACTGTAAATTCAGAATAAAAGGACTATGTCACAAGCAAGGTAGATACACATAGTTAGTACAAAAAAAGTTATATTTTATTATGCTGAGGGTCATCACACAAGGTTCCCACTATAAATCTGTAGCTATGATCCTGAGTCTATCTCCCAAAGGCTGCTCACCTATGTGACATATCTTAGCTGGCTGAAGGTCAGGTCCAGTTTTCAACAGAAGTCTCTGATTTGAGGGTCAAGATCCTGGTGGAGATGCTCCAGCTTCAGCAAATCAAGGTGGCAACTCTCCAGAAACACAGAGCAGAACATTAACCTTGGTCTCTGTTTATATACTACTGTCCAGTGGGCATGATTGGGTTCTAGGACTGTGTCTAATTATCTAGAGTGAGTGATGCCATTGGCTTCTGGTTATTAGGTGCAGCCTTGTTGTAGTGGAGATCCTGACTAATCTATTTTTAACACATCTAGAAGGCATTTTTTCACTTTGCTCATTACAAAATGTAGCATGTTTTATATATTTTTTTAAAAAAGTATATGTCTCTACACATAGGATGGAAGAAAAGAGCAAATTCTCAAGTGAGCCATAGGTGGGTCATTTGAAAGAGACCACACTCAGACAAGACTTCAGAAAACACTCTTTCTATTGGTCCCTCATAGAATAGAGGCAGCTGATACTTCACTTTGCTCATGCTTAAATCACATCTCAGTACACCTGAGTACTGGTTCTATCAAAGGATGAACTCTGTTATCAGGTTGACAGGTAAATTAATATATTGATTTATTAACTTGCAGTGAGAAATGGACTGTCACACATGCTGAGGCCAATGTCTCTTAGTTAGTTCTGAGTAAGAAATTTGATGTAAGCAGAAATTTGCTGATTGAGTGTGAAGTCAGATCAAGGGAAAAACCAGAAATGATTCAAATATTCAATTGCATCAGACTAAGCTAATCTGATACTTTATGATTCTCTTGCAAAAGAATATTGTTTCTTAGTTTACTTGGTTAGGCACCACCATTGTTTGAGCTGTGTGTTATTTCTTTACATTGTATAACATCATTATTCTGGATTTTGTAATCTTCTGGGATCACACTTTCATTTTAATAACCAAATACAACACTTTATGGCTCCCAAATGGCATGACTATAAACATTTCAGTCACTTCTCAAATATTTCTTATTTCCCTATCTTGCTCCTCATTGACTATTTCTCACTCTGAACTTCTATTCACAAATGCCTCCTACCCCAGTTGCCACTGGCTGCCTTATGGCTATTACTGAATGGGGTTTTATTTACTTATGTTTTATTTTTTCCTTTTATTAAAATTTTCCACACAATGCATTTTGATCATACTCTCTCCCCTCCTCTAACTTCTCCCAGATCTTCTTCCCTCACTAAACTTCATTTTATTTCTTACTCTCAGTATAAACCCAAACAAACCTAAACAAAACAAATAAGACAAAAGAAATAGACACATGAAATAAACTGACCTCCCCACACACAAATTTGTAGAATCCATTTTGTTTTGGTCAACTACTCCTGGGCATGGAGCTTGCCTTGGAGAGTGGTTAATATATCCAGTGAAACTTCATTAGAGAAACCTCAAACTCATTTTCACTGGAAAATCAGCAGTCATCAGTTATAAGTAGCTTCTTGTTCAGAGGTGGAGCTTTGTGTTCATTTCTCCTGTCACTGCTGGGATATTTGTTGAGTTAGAACCTGTGTAAGTCTTTTTGTGAGATGTCACAGTCTCTGTGAGTTCACATGTGTATCAGCCCCATTACGTCTAGAAGAGGCTGTATCCTTGGAGTTATCTATTACCTCTGGCCCACCCAATCTTCCCACCTTTTGCACATAGCCCCCTGAGCTTTGAAAGAAGGGGGATGAGCACTCCAAATTCTCTCATTCTCTTCACATTATCCAGGTGTGGGTCTCTGTATTAACTTTCATCTACTGCAAGAAGCTTGTCTGGGGAGGGTGGGGCATGCACTGGCCTGAGTAGTTAGCCTAATGAGTTCCTAAAGGTGTTCCACTGGTCACTGGGAGGCACAAAGGAACGAAACTGGGCTTAAAGGGGCAGGAAGAAAGAACTATGGGGGTCTGGATATGCACCAAGAAGTGAAGACCCTAGGACATGGAGAGGGGTTAGGAGGAGGGGACCCTGTAAGAGGACTGCAGAAGGACAAAGAGTGAGTCTGGAGAGTCTGTTATAGAGGGAAGGACTTCGAGCAGTGCTAGTTTTCACTCCTCCACCTCAGCTTGCTGCTTACATCTTCAGAACAAGGACACAAGACTGCAATAGTTTCCTGGTCTTCCAGAAATCAGTTTCATTGGGGAATCTCAGTACAAGAAAAGAGAGCAAAGGCAAAACAGGTATCACTACTTCCAAAGATTACTGGCCATGGATCAGCATACACTATTCTGTAGTGGCAATTTTTCTAGTATCATGTTGTTGAACCCACTTCAAGAACAGATTAGATCTCTTTTCTTTCTTTATTCTTGTTCTCTTCATCTTCTAAGCTCTCTTTATAAATTCTCCACCCACATGGAAAAATAGTAGTAAAAATTCCTTACTTGAAACAATAAATATATTCTTGCTGTGTGAAACTATAATCATTTCCATAAAATGTGTGTCAACTCTTACTATGTGCCAACACTTTCTAGGCTCAGGATACAATGGAAGGAAAAACATACACAGTTCACATTCTCAGGGAGTGTTCATAAAAACAATTATGCAAATGATATATAGTTATAAAATGAGACTAGTGTTCTGAGAAAAGAAACCATGGCATTTTGAGAGTGTTAGTGAGAGACACTGTGGTAGACTCAAGAAAAAATATCTCTTAATGAACAAGAACAATGAGAAGTCAGAGAGAGAAAGGTTGGTATATATGTGTGGCCTTGCAGGCAAGGGAAGCACTGGGTGCTCAGCAAGCCAACAGGGTTCAGTATGACTGAAGAGGAAAATGGCAGAAGGTCACACAATGAGGCTGGAGAGAGAAGCAAAAAAGCCACATTGATTTGGAGACTTGCTGAGGCTCAGATTTCAGTTATTAAAAAAAAAGAATTGTTTTGATGCAGCATGAAGATAATCTATTCCAAAAATGAAAGATTATTAGAGGCAGTAGGAACAGCCAAGCAGACTAAAAGAAGGGAAATTGAGCTTTTCTCAGGAGATGTTAATAGTAATATGGCATGGATTGGATTTATTAGTGAAAAAGAATAAAATGGAGAATGCCGGAAGCATGACTCAGAGATATGAAAACTGCAGTAGGAAACCAAGAAGAAAAGCAGGTTTTAGAAGTTAAAGTGATGCTCTCTGTCCAGGTGTGTTGAGTCTGAAATGCACCTGAGACATCTACATAAGTTTGGGATGGATGCTGAAGATGAGAGATCTGGGCTGTAATTATTTAAGCAACATTTGATTTTCAGATGTAGTTAAAATGGGTGAGACTATCTGGGTAGAAAGTGTGAGTGAGAAAAGCAAAGGACTTACACATGGGTTATAACCACCCCCTTTTACAGACATCTTGTTCTCCAGACACTTTCTACAAAATATGAGAAAATTAAAAAAGTTGGTTACAAACAGGAATATGAATAACAATAATAGCTCATTGTTTGTGAGATTTGGTTAGGAGAGTTCAAATGACAGCATCATTAGGGTTGGTAGATAAGGATAACTTTACTAGAGAGTATGGGAAGGGGATTAAGCCCTGAGTGAATGTGTCAGAAGTAGGTGTCTTAAAGAATGTTTATCATTGACATGAGCACACCCTTGTGGAGGACTCCAATGCCTCAGTCGGATGGAAGTGGCCAAGCTTTCCCCAAGTAAGGCTCGGAGGGAAGGCAAAGACTTTCTGGTCCAAGTAATAGTGTTTATGAATGATTAATAAGTGTGTGAAAAATCTAGCAGCTGTAGCTTCCTCTTCCAGGATGACTACAAGCAGAGACAACTTCCCTAAAGAGACACCTTGCTGAAGCTAGCTAATACCTCCTCTGGTGCTATGCATAATGAAAGCACTGAGATTCCAGATTACTCTTATAGTAAGTGCCTTTCCATCAGATTGAATATAAACTACCCAATCCCAGTTCTGATCCCAGCTCTTTTTTATGTGTGTCTATATATCTGTCCTTTCTTCATCCTTGCTTTACCCCAGTCAGATTTTCAGGACCAAGCCATATACAACACAGCAATAGATGGATTACATGGTAATTTGGGGTTCCTAAGGCTCAAAACACTGGTACAGGGATTACCATGTATTGGAGGGACACTGCTAGACCAGAATAAGTACAAAGTGAGTATGTATATAGACTGGGTATGGTTGTGTATATCTATTATCCTAGAACTTCATTAGCTGAGGCAGGGCATTGTGAATTGAGACCAGCATGGCCTATATAGTGAGGCCTATATAAGGTCAAGCTGCACTACATAGGGAGAACCTGTCTCAAACTCCACCATCAAAGCAGCTCAAGGAGAGTGACATGCTTGGAAGTTGAAGAATATTGATGGCAATGTTTCTGTTAGGTAGAAAGTTGTCTTTGTTTGCTTAGGAGCAGTGCAGAAGAAATGGAAGGAAGCAAAGACATTTTGAAGTGGCCATTGGAGGCAGTTTAAAGCCATATCATGGCAGGTCTAGTTGGAAGGTGGTCCTGTTATATGATATGAGAGTGGCACAGACAGAAAAGAGGTGTGAATAAATCAGAGAGAGGGTTTGGTTGAATGTTTGTTTGTTTGTTTTTTAGATGAATATGAGGGAAATAGGAGAAAGATAATTCAGGGTATGGACAAAGCTGTCTCTAAATAGAAAGAGTATAGAATAAATTTGGATTAATAAAGAAGAAAAGGAAACAGAAGGGAAATATAGATTATTTGACACTGCAAAAGCATGCAGTAGCCCCAGCAAGCCTGGAATACCACACAATAGGGAGAAGTGAAATATCGGGAAGACAATGAACTTGGGAAGAATGTGGGACACTCAGAGAGTAGATCAATTTCTGACAGTGACAAGTCTAAGATGTGACCTGGAGAGTGCATTGCTAAGGTGCAGATGAAAGGCCTTTGTGCAAGAAGATGTCAAGGAGCTGAATGACTGACGGGTCAGATAGAGGATCATGATGGGACCTGAAGAAGACATAATCTTATCCTTTTACTGTAGGACTTGTGTCTGAATTCTGGGCCATCAACACACAAATCAACACATTCTATTAGTGTGTTTTCTCAGTTAAAAGGTGAACAAGCCTTTTGTTGAAACTGTATTTTGTTTACTTCATGAGTGATTTATATATCCCAGATGCCAAATCTGTGACATCTTTCCAAAAACTAATTCTCCAATTCCCTCACACCAATACAGAGTGAATTTTATGTTACGTTTTCTAGCCTTCCCCAAATTTCTATGTCACAGTGAAATCCTCACCACCAGTATGGTTGTATTTGGAGTACAGAAGACATTAAGATCAAGGATGAGATTCTGGACTATGCATTTATAACACATACCAGATTGTACTTGCTTTCTTTTTCCATGCATGCAAGGAAGTATTGTCTGTGGATATACCAAGAAGGTGTTCTTCTGAAAGAAAGGAGGAGAACCCTCATCATAAATCAATTATGATTGAGCTTTGACTTCAAACTTCCAAAACTGTGAAAAAAATTGATTTTCCTTGTCAAAGCCACCCAGTATTCTATTGTGGGCAAATCAAGTAAAATGAGATACTAACTATGGAGTTAGTGCACAACCCACAAGCAATGACCTCATTTCAGACAAGCATTGCAAGTCCTAGTTTCAAAGTACCTGAACTTTCATATCACTTGGCTTCAAACTCAGAGGCTCCCACAATCTCCTTTGAGTCCTACAATTCCTGAGAAGAACTCATAGAACTCCAGGAAATGCTTGCATCTATTGATTTATTATAAAGGATGCAGGACAAGGACAGCCAAAAGGAAGATATGTATAGAGAAAGAAAGAGGAGGGCTACATTGTTTCACACTCTCTTCAGGGGTACCAACCTCAAATATCATGGTATGTTCACCAAACCAGAAGCTCTAAAATGCCATCATTTAACAGATTGTATGTATTAACATGTATGATTGAGTAAACTATTGGCCATTAGTATTTGATACAGGTTAAATGTGACTTGTCTCCCTTAAGCTCATGTTTTGAACACTTGGTTCAAAACCAGCATCAATCACCAGCTGATGATGCTATTTTTGGAGATTTTAAAAACTCTGTGACATGGTACCTAGCTGGAAGATATAAACCACTGGGGCAGATTTTTGAGGGCTTTAGTCTTTCCTTGCTAGAAGTACTTTTGTATGTATGTATGTATGTATGTATGTATGTATGTATGTATGTATACTACTCTTTTTGTCAAATTCTTTAAGGACATCTCACAATAGCCTTCACAAAATTAACTATCATCTATAAATGGATGTTTCCTGTCCCACCCACCCATTCCCAAATAAACACACAGGGTTACATGAATCATAAATGATTGGCTAATAGCTCAGGCTTATTACCAACTAGCTCTTATATTTTAAGTTAACCCATATTCCTTATTATACTCTACCATGAAGCAGTACCTTTATTAGCATGGCAAGTTCATCTCCTGGTACCTCTGCATCTGGCTGGTGACTCCTGACTCTGTCCTTCTCCTTCCATCATCCCTAGTTTGGTCTCCTCACCTATACTTCCTGTCTAGCTACTGGCCAATTAGCATTTTATTAAACCAATTTAAGTGAAAAATCTTTACAGTGTCCAAAAATCTTTACAATGTCCACATCATTTCCCCCTTTTTGTCTAATTAAAAAGGAAGTTTTTAAAATAGTAAGATTTTCATTGATCTCTAGGAAGTCTTTAATTTCTTTCTTTATTTCTTCCTTAACCCATTGGTGATTCAGTTGAACATTATTCAGTTTCCATGAGATTGTAGGATTTCTGTAGTTTTTTCTGTTGTTGAACTCTAACTTTAAACCATGGTGGTCTGATAGAACACAGGAGGTTATTCCAATTGTTTTGTATCTGTTGAGATTTGCTTTGTGGCCAAGTATGTGGTCGATTTTAGAGAAGGTTCCATGGGGTGCTGAGAAGACGGTATAGTCTTTTTTGTTTGGGTGGAATGTTCTGTAGATATCGATTAAGTCCATTTGAGTCATAACATCAGTTAAGTCCATTATGTCTCTGTTAAGTTTCAATTTGGCCGGTCTGTCCAGAGGTGAAAGTGGGGTGTTGAAGTCTCCCACTATTAATGTGTGGGGTTTTATATGTGATTTAAGCTTTAGTAATGTTTTTTTTTACATATGTGGATGCCCTTGGGTTTGGGGCATAAATGTTCAGAATTGAGACTTCATCTTGGTGGATCTTTCCTGCAATGAGTATGTAATGTCCTTCATCATCTCTTTTGAGTGATTTTACTTTGAAGTCTATTTTGCTGGATATTAGGATGGCTACACCAGCTTGCTTCTTAAGACCATTTGATTGGAAAGTCTTTCCCAGCCTTTTATTCTTAGGAGTTGTCTGTCTTTGAATTTGAGGTGTGTTTCTTGTATGCAGCAGAAAGATGGGTCCTGTTTTCGCATCCATTCTGTTAGTCTGTGTCTTTTTATAGGTGAATTAAATCCATTGATATTAAGGGATATTAATGACCAGTGATTGTTTGTTCCTGTTGTTATTTTTATTTTTTGGTGGTAGTGTGTGTGTACTTCTCCTCTTTGGGGTTTACTGCTGTGGTGTTATCTATTGCCTGTGTTTTCATGGGTGTATCTGCCTTCCTTAGGTTGGAATTTTCCTTCTAGTGCTTTCTATAGGGCTGGGTTTGTGGCTAAGTATTGTTTAAATCTGGTTTTATCTTGGAAGGTCTTGTTCACTCCATCTATGATGATTGAAAGTTTTTCTGGGTATATTAGTCTAGGCTGGCATCCATGGTCTCTTAGTGTCTGCATTATATCTGTCCAGGTCCTTCTGGCTTTCAAAGTCTCCATCGAGAAATCGGGTGTTATTCTGATGGGTTTGCCTTTATAAGTCAACCTGGACGACAGTGGGAGTAATGAAGGGCAAGGTTTGAGGGAAAGAAAGCTTAGGGGAGCAGGAGATCCCGGCTGGATCAAGAACAGAAAGGGAGAACAAGGAATAACAGACCATGATAAATGAAGACCACATGAGAACAGGAATAGGCAGAGTGCTCGAGAGGTCCCCAAAAATCCACAATGATATATCCTCTGTAGACTGCTGGCAATGGTCGACAGAAAGCCTGATCTGACCTAGTCTGGTGATCAGATGGCTAAACACCCTAACTGTCGTGCTGGAACTCTCGTCCAATAACTGATGGGAAGTGGATGCAGAGATCCTCAGCCATGCCCCAGGTGGAGCTCCAGTTGTCCAACTGTCAAGAAAGAGGAGGGTCTGCAAGAGCATGAATTGTTGAATCCAAGATTGCAAAAAGCACAGGGACAAATAGCCAAACGAATGGAAGCACATGAATTATGAACCAAAAGCTGTGGAGCCCCCAGCTGGATCAGGCCCTCTGGATAAGTGAGACAATTGAATAGCTTGATCTGCTTGGGAGGAACCGAGTCTGTGGGACCAGGATCTGTCCTTAGTGCATGAGCTGGCTGTTTGAAACCTTGGGCTTACACAGGGACACTTTGCTCAGTCTGGAAGGAGGTGACAGGACCCGCCTGTACTGAATCCACCAGGTTTAAATGAATCCCCAGGGGTACCTTGATCCTTGAGGACATGGGAATGAAGGGGAGGGGCTACAGGGAGGATGGGGGTGGGGGCAGTAGGGGGGAGGACAGGGGAACCCATGGCTGATGTATAAAATTTAAAACACATAATAATAACGAAAAAAAGATTATATACAACAAAAACAGTTATCAAGTAAGAATTACAGCTATAATATCCAGTCTATTTGTATTTGGCAAAATTAAAGAAAATTCTCTATTATCTATTTTATGTTCATGAGTTCAAAGTTTTATACCTAATTTACCTTTTATCATAACTAAAGAAAATTATAAGTGTATAGACTTCAACTCCATCAAAGACCCCAGAAGAGTGAAAAATTACCAAATAGCAGGGACTTCAAGCTGCCTGATCAGTTACCCAAAGTTTCTCTGCAATGTTGCTGCATCCATCTCTGCCCTACAGTCCTCATATGTCTTAGAGACTATGAAGCAGAGAATTTTGGACTGTCCTACTTTGTCTTTGCAGAGTTTGGCAGTTGCTTTTCATGTGTCCTGCTGGTCAAGTTTGAACAGTAACTGTCAGCAATTGAGACAAGGGCAGTTTCTTTGACCACATGGCTAGCTTTTTTCATGAAGAAAACAAACTCCATATGGAGTTTCTTTGATGCCCATCATCTTTTCTGGGGTATATTGGTGCTGCCAGGAGCAAATGTGCCTTACTCTCATGAAAAGTCTGTTATTAAAACATTCTAAATGCTGTATTCTGCAGGTCTTTGAAGTGTTTGAAGATTATCTATCTATCTGAACTATATCTTTGTATATCTAGAAAATCTAACTAATATAACTATAAATTTGACTATTATAGATGACTATCAATCTGTATTTCTTAATTATACATTACATTTTAAATTGAGGTGAATAAACATAACACCTTAAACCAAAGCATAAATATCCATACAGTACAACAAAATTATCTTTAAATTTGTATCAATAAACAAAAATCCATACTAATGTAAAATATGTAAGATTAATAGTTGTTTTTTAGATTAAAATAGATTCAATAATCTACCTTTTTATCCTCTCATTTCTATACCCCTACCCCTTTTTCTTTAAGAACAAGATACCTGAATCTAGTCTCCTTTGTTCAGCTTTTTTTCCTAGACATTACCAGTAACAAATTGTAACCAAACCCCTTAAATGATAATAAATATCCATAACTCAATTTTTTTGGAATGTGGGCATAGTTTTCTAGACTACTTGCTGTAGATAGAGAATATTGGTAATTTATGATTATTGGCAAGTCCTGACTGCAGTATTCTGTGAGGCTGGATCACCTCAATTAGTAGCCTTGAAGCATTCTAGATGTAGAACTCAGAGAAAACTACAACAGAGGTGCTTTGAAATTTTGAATCATCTGGGCCAACCATTCCCTTTGGAGATTTTTTTCAAGGTGGTCTTCCTCAATCAAACCTGATTTTTCTTAACCCAGAATGAATCCATAGCCTCTCATTTCCTGTGGAAAGGAAAGCATAACATCTCCACCAAAGTAACATATCTTTTGACTTAAATTTTGAAGTCAAGATAATTTTAAATTATATAGGTTGGTTAAGTATAATCCTAGGTCCTTTAGCAACCAGAAAAATTTAAAAACAATACAATGATATACATAATCTAGACTTTCTATGTATTTTTCCTCTTTATGTGGCTTCTTATTTTTTTTAATTACTCTATTTCTTTTTTAAGGACTTTCTTTACCATTTTTCCTTTCTCTCCCAAGCCTACATATAATTTTAAACACATTGTAACCCATTTAGAGGTTTCCTTTTTCATCAGAATCTGTTTTTACTGCATATCTCTATCTTTTTCTGACCACAGGAGTCTTTAAACTGCTAAATGGAATGGCTAGGTCCAAAGTGGTAGCTTTACTGCCTGGCTCTGGCCCATTTTTTGGTTCATGATGAAGGTACCAGTGAACCACATTTATTGCTCCAACTCTAGGATGCTTTTGGGTCCATGCTGCCACTGAGTAGTGCACCACACACTGCTCATAAACACCATTTAAATGTTTGGTACTCAGGCCTCTTAAAAGAGCTACATGGTTTTTGCTACTAATGTGGAGTCAGGAATCCATTTTTTTGTTGTTGTTGTTCACTTTAAAACTTGTAAATTGTTTATTACTGGAATTTTACATTTTAAACTTCCAGGCTGCTACTGATCATGGGTAAATAAAAACCAGATATAATATGGAATTTGTTCATTGCTAAGTTACCTGTTGCAAGTTCTACCTCATAAAGGATCTGCACCTTTGCTCACAGCCAGCTAACAGAACCTACTAGAGGGAGTGGTTACCAATAAGCCAAATTTGACTTTGTTTTGGTGTATTTAGAATCCTTTATTAAGCTTTCTCAGGTTTTATGTGGAAATCCTTGCCCCATGTTGGGTGCCATATATAAACAGATGTTTCCTATTCCAACCATCCAGTCCAAATAAACACACAGAGGCTTATGTGAATTATAAATGCTTGACCTAGCTTAGGCTTATTACTACTAAGCCCTTACATTTTAAGTTAATCCATATTTCTTATTTATGCTCTGCTATTTATGCCTTTATTAGCATAGCAATTTCATCTTCTGCTCCCTCTGCATCTGGCTGGCAACTCCTGACTCCATTCTTCTCCTTCCCATCATACTTAATTTGGTTGCCCCACCTATACTTCCTGCTTGGCTACTGGCCAGTCAGTGTTTTATTAAACCAACTTGAGTGAACAATCTTTACAGTGTACAAGGGGATTCAACAGCAATCACCTTGGATGGATCAGTCTCGCAACAGTATTGAAAAAAATATCAAATGGCCAGATTTGTTCTATTACTTAATCAGAACTGTGTCCTGTTATGTTGTTTAGCACTGTTGTGATATTTATTTTGTATTGCTTAAACAAATAATTATATATGACTCCTACAGTTAGAGATATCTACCTGAACATCACTCCTGCTGCCTACTGCTCTATTTATTGTGATTAGACCTGCCATTGGGTTTGCTAGCCACTGAGCCTCAGTGTCTGGGAAGCTATGTACAAGCATACAAGCTATAAAACAAGCCTATATGAGCAGACACACTTCAGTCTGCATTCTTACATTGAGTGGCAGACTAGTACTGGAATCTTTCAAAGTGACCAAATGTCTTTAGATTTCCTGCCTGGTGCCTGAAGAATCTTACTTGAATCAGTTTCTTTTGGTTTTGGACATCAGGCTCATATATTCATTGGCTTTATGTGTAATGGCATAGACATTAACTCAAAATGCTTTAAAGTTTAAAAGGGAACTTATGTTTTCTTTTCTTCTAGGGAGGAAAGTTATGGTAAATTTATTAAGAACTACTAAGATTGCTAGACACCCTATGATTCAGAATGAAACCTGTGATATGTGATCTAACAGATATTTTGCAACATTAAATATCATGCATAGCCTGGAAGTTTTTTCCCGAAATCTTAGCTTTATTATTAAATAAAATCATTTAATTTTCTAAATGAGGAAATTGGGCGCCTTGAGACCCATGCAGGCAGTAATGTAGACAGCTCACTCCAGTGCACCGACTCTGGCTTCTTTCTTTTCAGAATGGGAAAGCACACTGGAAGCAGCAGCGCATGGTAAGCAGACAGGACAGTTGCTTTCCTAATCCCCTTCTTACATTTTAGGAGCACAGTGTCCCAAGTTCTCTTTTAATGGATGGTGATGGCTTTCAAATTAAGCTGAGCTCTCAAATAATCTACCCATGATATTTTATTTCAATCATTTTTGTTGCAATTGTCACTGAGACACAACAATAATCAGGTGACCAGAAGAAGCAGTCAGGCAAGCAGCCTTTAGAGACCAGGAGTCACAGAACACTGGTCAAACTTCTTGGCTTCCAAAGGTTTAGTTTTAAGCATGTCATATAATAAATAATAGGGTGATGTTACAGTGGGGCATGATTATATTTAAAGTTGTTTATCTATTTTACTTATTTTATAGTATACAATGTAGCATTTCTTATTTTT
This sequence comes from Onychomys torridus, assembly GCF_903995425.1. Taxonomy (NCBI): domain Eukaryota; kingdom Metazoa; phylum Chordata; class Mammalia; order Rodentia; family Cricetidae; genus Onychomys; species Onychomys torridus. Next base: position 4,943,756 of record NC_050444.1, read on the forward strand.
AGTTTTATTTTATTCATCTGTGTTATAAGCATGTGCACATGGGGGTATGTGTCCATGAGTACATATTTAGATATGTGGAGTCCAGAGGCTGGTGTTGAGTATCTTGCTCTATCACTCTGCACCGTGTGTTTTAAGACAGGCTCTCTAGCTGAACCTGGAGCTCATCAGTTGACTAGACTGGCTATCTCCCAAAAGATATGCCAGTCACCTCCCCAGCTCCCCAATTACAGAAAAGTCACCATGTCTGGCATTTTGTTGTCATTGTTGTTTTGAGCATGAATATTGTGGATCCAGTCTAAGATCCTCACATTTGTATAGCAAGGACTTTATCCCCTGAGCTGCCCCGCCACCAGGCTTCACTGTGATAGTTGAATACATAAATGCACTGTATAATGACAAATCTGGGGACTTGGCATGTCTATCAACTGTAACATTCATTCATCATTTCTTATATGAGCACCACATTTCATCTAGCTATTTGTATCATTCTCAGATGTAGACACCAGAACAGATATCAGAGACTGGAAAGCAGTGGCAAGAACTTGGTCAGTGTAAGTTACATGTAGGTTGTAAGGATACATCCCTGTGCTCTACCAACTTGTATTATGACTATAGTTAACAGTAATGCTTCCCTCTTTGTGTATCCCTTGCTAGATTTTTAAATGTCAGCATATTATTTAAACTCTGTGAGTCTGTAAATTTATTGGCAAAGTTCAGAAAATAATATCAAGCTCAAAGGGATGCTGTGGAGATAAACTATTAAAATATGAAAAATTGTGTTCAATGAATGCTTGTTCACTTCCCCTTCCCTTTACTTGTCAATAAGCTAAATGGTTCAGAAATATGATTCATTTGGAATGAAGGTTAATGGAAAAATCCAACCATCCCAGGGTTTATTTCTCTACTTCAGACAAGACATGACTTGCATACACCTAGTTCGAACCACAGACCAACAGATTGAATTGTAGTTTTAATAACTGTGGAAATACCTTTTCTAAGGCTTTTGATGATAAGTGCTTCTCTTTTTAACTTTAAAAAATTGTATTTGTGTTTTAATTTTAAACATCAGCCATGGGTTCCCCTGTTCTCCCCCCTCCCGCTCCTACCCCACCTTCCTCTCAAACCCTCCCCTTCATTCCCATCTCCTCCAGGGCCAAGACTTCCCTGGGGATTCATTTAAACCTGATGGATTCAGTACAAGCAGGTCCAGTCCCCTCCTTCCAGGCTGAGCAAAGTGTCCCTATGTAAGCCCAAGTTTCCAAACAGCCAGCTCATGCACTAAGGACAGGTCCCGGTCCCACAGCCTGGATGCCTCCCAAACAGTTCAAGCTATTCAATTGTCTCACTTATCCAGAGGGCCTGATCCAGCTGGGGGCTCCACAGCCTTTGGTTCATAATTCATGTGCTTCCATTCATTTCGATATTTGTCCCTGTGCCTCTCCAATCTTGGTCTCAACAATTCACACTCTTACAGTCCCTCCTATTACTTGACAATTGGACTCCTGGAGCTCCACCTGGGGACTGGCAAAGGATCTTTGCATCCACTTCCTTCAGTTATTGGATGAGAGATCCAGCATGACCGTTAGGGGATTTGGCCATCTGATCACCAGAGTAGGTCAGATCAGACTTTCTCTCGACCATTGCCAGCAGTCTACAAAGGATGTATCATTGTGGATTTCTGGGGACCTCTCCAACAGTCTGCCTATTTCTGTTCTCATGTGGTCTTCATTTATAATGGTCTGTTATTCCTTGTTCTCCCTTTCTGTTCCTAATCCAGCTGGGATCTCCTGCTCCCCTAAGCTTTCTTTCCCTCAAACCTTGCCCTTCATTACTCCCACTGTCATCCAGGTTGTTCATGTAGATCTCATCCATTTCTCTGTCACTGGGTGATCCCTGTGTCTTTCCTAGGGTCCCATTTTCTAGGTAGCCTCCCTGGAATTGTGTAGCAGTTTAGTCATCTTTGTTTTACATCTAGTCTCCTACTATGAGTGAGTACATACCATGTTTGTCCTTCTGAGTCTGGGTTACCTCACTCAGGATGATTTTTTCTAGATCCACCCATTTGCCTGCAATCCTCATGATGTCACTGTTTTTCTCTGCTGAGTAGTACTCCATTGTGTATATGTACCATATTTTCTTTATCCATTCTTCAGTTGAAGGGCATCTAGGTTGTTTCCAGGTTCTGGCTATTACAAATAAAGCTGATATGAACAGAGCTGAGCAAATGCCTTAGATCTGGAAAGAATAATACTCAACTTCATATGGAAAAACAAAAAAACCCAGGATAGCCAAAAGAATCCTGTACAATAAAACAACCTCTGGAGGCATCATGATCCCCAACCTCAAGCTCTACTATAGAGCTACCATAATAAAAACAGCTTGATACTGGCAAATAAAAACCACTATGTGGACCAATGGAATCAAATAGAAGACACTGACATTAACCCAGACACCTATGGACATATAATTTTTGACAAAGAAGCCAAAAATGTACAATGGAAAAAAGAAAGCATCTTCAACAAATGGTGCTGGCATAACTGGATGTCGATGTGTAGAAGGTAGCAAATAGATCCATATCTGTCTCTGTGCACAAAACTTAAATCCAAGTGGATCAAAGGCCTCAACATAAATCCTGTTACTTTGAACCTGATAGAAGAGAAAGTAGGAAGTACTCTTGAATACATGGGCACCGGCGATCACTTTCTAAGTATAACACCAGTAGCACAGACACTGAGAGCAACAATCAATCAATGGGATCTGTTGAAACTGAACAGCTTTTGTAGAACAAAGGACACTGTCAACAAGACAAATTGACAGCCTACAGAATGGGAAAAGGTCTTCACCAACCCCACATCTGACAGAGGGCTGATATCCAGAATATATAAAGAACTCAAGAAATTAGACATCAAAATACCCAACAGTCCCATTAAAAAATGGGCTATAGAACTAAACAGAGAATTCTCCACAGAGGAAGTTCAAATGGCTGAAAGACATTTAAGGAATTGCTCAACATCCCTAATTATCCAGGAAATGCTAATCAAAATGACTCTGAGATATCACCTTCCACCTGTCAGAATGGCTAAGATCAAAAACACAGAAGACAGCTTATGCTGGAGAGGATGTGGAACAAGGGGAACTCTCCTCCACTGCTGGTGGGAATGCAAGCTTGTACAGCCACTTTGGAAATTAATATGGCACTTCCTTAGAAAATTGGGAATCAATCTCCCCCAACACCCAGCTGTAGCACTCTTGGGCATATACCCAAGGATAAGTGCTTCTTGCATTATTCATAGGAACTCTGTCTTGAGGAAGAGGTGGTAAATTGTGCTGGTAGACTGGCTTGCCATTTCAGGCCATGAAAATGATCTGAGCACAAGGTTTTTAAGCTCATTTCTCAGAGATGCACCTACAATTGATGACTCAGGCCCAGTCAGTAGTCAGTGAGTTTTCCCAGAGTGCAGTTTTGTCACATCTTTCTGAGTACAGTTGGAGATCTCATCCTTGAAATGAACCATGATGTAACCCATGGCAGGTGGGTGTGCTCTGAGAAACAGTTGCCTTTGTTTTTCATTCAAGCACTAGTTGTGAAAAGGGGTCAAGTCTTTGGCACTGGAAAATGAATGTGAGATACTAATGCCCAGAACTGCTCAGAAATAAAATCAAATATGTGATATTGACACTAAAACAAAACAAAACAAACAAACAAACAAACAAAAAACCAGGTTGGTATTCCAGTGTATGTGTCCACAAGAACATATTTGCATATTCCTGTTTTCCTTGTAAAAGTTATAATGGTGTTCACAGTTTTCTAAAAGAGTTTTGCAAGTGTTGTGATATAATCAAGTATTGTTGCTGCTTGCAACCTACACTGTGAACATCTCAAGAATCAAGAATATGTAAAAGCTTTGGCTGACTTCCACATAGTAGACAAGACTGAAGCTCTAGAATTTGATTGGTTTTCCCATTTTAGACTTCTTATTGAAAGAATTTGGAGAAAGAAAAGAATGCAGTCACAACAAAACCTGTATTATCTAAACTATATTCACTGAGAAAAAAATTGTGTGGTGGTATTTTGTTTGTAATCTAACAAAGCTTACCTGAAGATCAGAGTGCAGAGCTAAGCCACTAGTTAGCCATAAAGATCAGGCAGAGGTGGCACAAACCCTTAATCCCAGCAATCCAGAGGCAGTGGCAGACCGATTTCAGTGAGTTCAAGCTCACCCTGGGCTACATGTTTGATCCAGTCTAAAAGAGAAACAGAGCCAGGCAGTGGTGGCACATACTTTTGATCCCAACACTTGGGATCTCACACCTGTAATTCCAGCACTAGGGAGGTAGAGACAGGAAGTAATATCGCTGGGTGAAAAGAGGAATTTAAGGCAGGAAGAGACAGGAGCTCAGGAATCTTTCTGGATGAGGATTTTGTAGAGGTAAGAACTAGTGGTTGGCTGCTCTGCTTCTCTGGTCTTTCAGCTTTCACCATGATATCTGACTCTGTGTTTTTATTAATAAGGCCAATTAGAATTCATGCTACAAAATTGTGAGGTTTAATTGGAAGATTCTGCATTTGAAACATCACAAAATGCAGCATCATATAATGGTCAGAGCAGTCCTGCATCTCTTCCTCTTTAATTAGGAAACATCCAGAAGGTAAAGTTTATTAATTTATTAGATCAGTTTGATAACTATTTTCAAAATGCCCTAGGGTGGCCCTACAGTTCTAAACAGTAAATGCTCACCCTTTGTGGGTTTTATGATTTTCTATATTATGGAATCTTTTGGTGCATCCTTTGCATTATTTTCAGGGGGCCCTAGTCTACTTTGCTACTATTGTTAATATTCACATTGTCATCCAATTTTATTTATCTAATCCTATATTTATGTCTTTATTTAGAAGAAAGTGAAGGAGTGGCATCTGCTTATAGAAAATTAAGCATAGATTCTGTGATATTCAAAATATTTAATAGACTGAACAATGAATTCTTAAGAATAATAGATAATGCAAACCATGGTGTCAAGTGCATTTTGAACTACAAGGGCATGGGCCGGTGCCCTCCTGAACCTTACAGAATTATCAGAAAAAGGCTGCATGCTATTGTATACTAGTGTACCTTGTCCTAAGTAGTTAGTTTGATATCAAAGGTTATATTCATCCAAACTACAATGATGCAATGATATACAAGTAAATAAAATAAAAGATGGTGAGTGGTTTGGATCTGAAGCTTTTCAGAGTAGTGTGCATGTTCATACTATCTAGGAGGACAAAGTTACATGGAAAATTACCATAGGCTTCTCAGTTTAATCCTCATGCAAATGGACAAAACTGTTTAACCACAAATGAATACATATGCTCACTATCATTTAGACAGTGTTTGGCCAAAACATTAATTTGCATTTCCATCTCCTTTTCAATTAAAAATCCAGGAAATCAAGTAGTTGAAATGACTCACCATGGAGGCAGCAATAATGGAAGGTGAATGACCACCTAGTTGCCCTGTGCCCAGTCACAGGTCAGCTGTTGAGAGTTTGTGAAACTGCCTTTTGCAAGAAAATCAGCTTACATTTTGTGCTACTCAAAAATAAGGTTACAATGTATTAACCAGCCAAAATACACATTTTTATTTATTATAACCATTTCTTGCTGGTCTTAAGTTACTCCTGCTATAATTTTGGCTCTCAAAGAGATATATTGGTTTTCTAAGCCAGCTCTGTCTCTGCTTCAAAGTAGAAGCATAAATGGTGGAAAGAAGCTTCATGGGCTGTCTGGCACAGATGGGTACAAACAAAAAGCATGGACAAAGTATATGAATTTATTTTTCAAGATATATTTACTGTCACTGCTCTTATAACAAAAGTGTTTACCTGACATTTTATTATTTCTTCGTGTAATTGTATTGAAAGGTGTGCATGTACACACACACACACACACACACACACACACACACACACACACACACACACAAAGACATAGGTCAGGCCAAAAAGGAGATAGAATGTGAAGCAAAGACAAAGATGTCAGTTGTGTAACAGCGGTAGGGGGTGTATGCTTGAGGACCAATGGGAGCGTGGATTTTCCCGAATCCCCGACAGGACTAGCGCTTTAGTCCTGGATGCTGGAAATATGATAACACAAGAAAGACATTCACAAAGTGGAGGGAATACAGCTGAGGACATTTGGACCTCAATGTCAGCATGGTGATGAAGGCACTGGGTTTTCTTCTCACCTTCTATTCCCCAAACTGCAAAATGTACCCAAGGGAGAATTTTGTGGAGTTGTGTTTTGTAGCCTGATTATGAAGAGTTACAGAATCTGTTCCTGTGGCAATGTGATGCCGATGTGGACACACTTTATGCCAGTGTCAGTTTCCAGCTTGCTCCACCCTTTTTACTCAGAAGAGGTAATCAGTGAGAGGCACTGTGTGAGAGATACACAGGTTCATTCTGTGATGTCTTTGCAATTTTCTGTGAAGATATAGTCATTTGAAAACATTCTTTTAAATTAGCACATGTTCATTGTACAAAATAATGGATTTATTATGACGTTTTCATACATGTATAATGTGCTTTAATCCTACTTATCCCCCATTATTCCTCTCCCACTTAGGTTCCCTCATGTCTTTTTTTAAAAAATCTATCTTATGCATATGTGGGGACATCGTATGTCTCCTTCAGAGACTGGCTGATTTTGCTTATTGTGATGATCTTCCAGTTCCACCCTTTTCCTGCAGATGATATCATCTCATTTTTCTTTATGGGTGGACCAAACCTATATGTAAGTGGTGTGGCTGGATCACATGATAGTCCTATTTCTAGTTGTCTGAAGACATGCCATCCTGACTTCCACAGTGGCTGCACTGTGGCTGCACTTTTCATGAGTCATTCTAACTGGGATGAGGTATAATTTCAATGTATTTTGATTTGCATTTTCTTGATGGCTGAGCATGTTGAATATCTTAATATTTTTCATCATTTGTACTTTTTTCAATAATTTTAAATTTTTGACAATTTCATACTTATGTACAATGTACATATTTACCTCCCATTACAATCTACTATATACCTCTAACTCCTGATGACCCCTTCTCCTTCTTAACTAGTCTGCATCCTGTTTTCATTCTGTGTGTGTGCATGCGTGCACGTGCATGTGTGTGTGTGTGTGTGTGTGTGTGTGTGTGTGTGTGTGTGTACCCAGGCCTTCTACAAATGATCACAGTTACTGTGGGTCACAAATGCACTGGCCATATCATATCCAGATAATAGAATTTTAGTACACTTTGTCACCCTCTGACTCTTCCAGTCTTTCTATCCACACTTAGTAATACTCCCTGGGGCTCCAAGTAGATGATGCTGGTACCCCATTTAGAGCTAAGCACCCAGCCAGCCATTCATCATTCTCCACATTTTTTTTGTTATTTATTATATTTGTGTTTTAATTTTACACATCAGCCATGGGTTCCCCTGTTCTCCCCTCTCTCATCCCCACTCCCACCTTCCCCCCAGCCCCTCCCCTCCATTACCATATCCTCCAGGGCCAAGACTCCCCTGGGGATTCATTTCAACCTGGTGGATTCAGTACAGGCAGGTCCAGTCCTCTCCTTCCAGGCTGAGCAAAGTGTCCCTGTGTAAGCCCAAGGTTCCAAACAGCCAGCTCATGCACTAAGGACAGGTCTGGGTCCCACTGCCTGGGTGCCTCCCAAACAGTTCGAGCTATTCAATTGTCTCACTTATCCAGAGGGCCTGATCCAGCTGGGGGCTCCACAGCCTTTGGTTCATAATTCATGTGCTTCCATTCATTTGGCTATTTGTCCCTGTGCTTTTCCAACCTTGGTCTCAACAATTCACACTATTACAGTCTCTCCTCTTTCTCGACAATTGGACTCCTGGAGCTCCACCTGGGGCCTAGCTGAGGATCTCTGCATTTACTTCCATCAGTTATTGGATGAGAGTTCCAGCAGGACTGTTAGGGGATTTGGCCATCTGATCACCAGATTAGGTCAGATCAGGCTTTCTCTCAACCATTGCCAGCAGTCTACAAAGGATGTATCATTGTGGATTTCTGGGGACCTCTCCAACAGTCTGCCTATTCCTGTTCTCATGTGGTCATCATTTATCATGGTCTGTTATTCCTTGTTCTCCCTTTCTGTTCCTGATCCAGCTGGGATCTCCTGCTCCCCCAAACTTTCTTTCCCTCAAACCTTGCCCTTCATTACTCCCATTTTCATCCAGGAATCCATCCCCTCAAGACCCAGCTGTAGTACTCTTGGGCATATACCCAAGGAATGGTCAATCATATCACAAGGGCATTTGCTCAGCTATGTTCATATCAGCTTTGTTTGTAATAGCCAGAACCTGGAAACAACCTAGATGCCCTTCAACTGAAGAATGGATAAAGAAAATATGGTACATATACACAATGGAGTACTACTCAGCAGAGAAAAACCATGACATCATAAGGTTTGCAGGCAAATGGATGGATCTAGAAAAAATCATCTTGAGTGAGGTAACCCAGACTCAGAAGGACAAACATGGTATGTACTCACTCATAGGAGGATACTAGATGTAAAACAAAGATGACTAGACCACTACACAACTCCAGGGAGGCTACCTAGAAAATGAGATCCTAGGAAAGACACAGGGATTGCCCAATGACATAGCAATGGATGAGATCTACATGAACATTCTCCACATTTTAATAGGTTAAGAGTTTATCATCTGACCTTTGCCCACTGTAAAAAGAGGCTTCTCCATCCAAGGCTGAAAGCTACACTAGTCTATGGACATACTCATAAATGTTTAAAATCCATTTTGACTACATGTACATTTAGAAAGTTATCAATATCAGATTTCCACCATAGTGCCTATGCTTTCACTTGCCATAGGCTTTTGACAATATTTAGCTTACTAGGCATGTATTCCCTTCCATGAAATAGGTCTCTATTACTGTAATTAATAAGGCAATTCCATGTAATTTATCTGGTAATCAAGAGAGGTTTGTTTCTGGGATAACTTAAAATAGGGGTTGTTTACAGGATCTGGGAGAGATGAGGTACCACCCAGTGAAGAGCTCTGGCTTGGTGTCCCATCCAGCTTTCAGGACCACGATGTATCTAGAAGGGACCAAACACATAAGCACCTCAAGTCTTAAGGGGGTCCCTCTTGGCCATGCCTCAGAGGCAGGTCATAGGCAGGTGTAGCAGTGACTGCTGTCACTCTAGGGCATTGTTTCAATGTCAAAGCTGGAACAGATACCCACTACAGGTCTCAGTTCAAATTGGGAAGCAGTTGGATGCCCCAAGAACAGTTTTCATTCAGGGTCCATTTTTTTCAACTCATTCACAATTTATTGATTACTTTTGAGGGGATTAATTTGGGGGATGAATATTTTGAGTTCTTTATATATTGTAAATGTTCATCCCCTCTTGAGTAGCCAGCAGATTTTTCTCTCATTCTGTAGGCTGTCATTTTACTCTGCTAATTGTTTCCTTTGTTGTATAGAGGCATTGTAATTTCATTTAATGCTATTCTCAATTACACCTAGGTTTTGCTATGATTTCCTGGGCTATTGTATTTCAATTTAGAAAGCTCATTGCTTCTACCTAGGTCTTGGAGTACTTCTATTTCTTCTAGTAGTTTCAAAGACTGGGGTTTCATATTAAAGCTTTGTTCCATTTTGAGTTGATTTTGTACAGGGTAAGAAGAGATATAGTTCCATCCTTCCACGTGTGGGTATCCATCCCCAGGACCATTTACTCCAACATGACTTTGACTCCTTGTTGAAAAGCAGAAGAATGTAGCATCATTTTATTTCTGATAACTTTGTGTGATTCTATTGATCTCATGCCCTTTTCATGTTGCTATCCTATTTGGATGTAATTCTGATGGTCTTAGGGATCAAAGCCATTGACTTTGCATATACTAAATGCACATACTACCACTGAGCTCTGCTCAAAACAGGTTTTGAAAATCAAATTTGGCTATACTTTTGTGGATAAAATATGTGTTCTACCACCATGGGACCATCTATAGTACATGTGGGTTTTTATGGAGGAAGCAATCTCATCAGGGGATAATTTGGGTCATTGTTTTCAGTTCTCATACCTTTCACTTGGGAACAATTGATGAAATGCTACTTGAGCTGAAAGACTGGGAAGCAACAGGTCTATGTTCTTCTTGATTTCAAAACACAGATGAAAGCTACGATGGGTACTTTTAGTCATTCTATAAATAAAACATTTCCTCTTCCTTCTAATGGAGACAGATGGATCCAGCCCCACTGAGTAGCCATTAAGAGAAACTGTCTAGTAGGTATGTATCTTACTGAACCTAAGATGATAATTGGCCCTGGAGGCTAATGCCATCTAATAGTCAAGTTCCTCACTGTACTTTTTGCATGTTGAAAAATTCCTAGAAAGCCATCTCTTATTCTTGAATTTAATTTTATTTAAATTGAAATTCATTTCATTTTTATTTTAGCACTAGTAAAATTGAAACAACCTCCTTCCTTCTTTCCTTCCTTCTTTCCTTCCTTCCTTCCTTCCTTCCTTCCTTCCTTCCTTCCTTCCTTTCCTCCTTTCCTTCCTGTTCCACATGTCAGGCATTTCTACTAATGGATAACTGAATGCTACTTTGCAAAACACTCTATTTTCACATCCCTTGTTACTCTTGGGCATTACTTTATGACTCCAAAGCATCCACATTATCTAATTCAGAGGCTTTGGGTTGGCAGACAAAGGTATGTTCTGTCATGGATCATGGCTCCTTTTTCCTGATGGAATTGAAATTTGGAGTGGGGTTTCCTATATATACTTAAGATCAAGCCAATCTGGGATACTCTTTGATGGGAGTTTTACTATGAGATGCACTTCCCCTTTTCTGTACTCTAAGGTAAGAAAGCAGAGTTTTTCTTACAATGGTCATATGACTAATTCATTTCAAAACTGGACTCTTCCCACATCTCAGGCTCCTGGCTTCCAACTTACTCTACTACTCTAGCATATACTCCAGCAGACAACAGGAAAAAACATCAGGGCCTGAGAACTAACCCAGAACCCTACTTGAGCGGGAGAATTTCTTTGTCTATCCAAAAGTGCTTAAAGAGCAGCCTGGCAGGAGACTGCAGCCCAGGACAGAGCATCCTCCCTCCTCAGGTTACTCATTGTGAATCAGACCCTACAGTGAGAAACAGCAGTCACAAGCCCTGCTCTCTCCCTCCCCATCTCCACTCGAAATTGATTTTGTGCTTCCTGTTTTTCTGTGCTTGACAAAGAAAGCAAAAGTAACATGCTGTCAGTGGACAGTTGCCAAAAAACAGAGTGGCCTTTAAAAAAAAAAAAAATCACTGCTTCAAATTTCCAGCTGTAGTTCAAAGTTGCTTTGCAAGCAGCCACTGCATTATGCTAATAATATGCTAAATCATTAAGGCCCTCCTATTTGTCTATTGATTGTTTAAGTAGAATGTTTTGAGTGTTATGACAGGGAAGTATTGGTCCAGCCTCAGTGTGTTCTTGCACAGGCAGCTTTGCTGCGAGCATTACTCTGACTCTGATGTATTACCTTTCATAAGCCATTTCATCTGGGCCCTTGGCATTGAGCAATGGCAGACTTTCGATAACTTTACTTTGCTAAAAAAAATATCAAAAAATACAGGCCTTCATGTAAAAATAATATTAATAATCATGTACTTAGTGGTTTCCATAAGTCAGGCAGACCCCCAGGAATTCTGCCTGTATCATTTCAAATGCAGCACTGCTGTATATAAAGAAGACAATCTCCTTGTCATTTGATGCAACTGGAACTTGGAAAGGTCATGTCACTTCTACACAGGTGCCTATTGTTAGCTGCTGTCAGTAGTTGAACTTGGATAACTCCAAGTTGAAATATTTGCTCCTAAATAAGCTCATGTCCTATTTAAATGAATGTTGGGTGTCTTTTCTGGTATGTTTGAGGTACCAGATGAAGAGCAGTTAAGTGAGTTTTAGGAGAGTCAGCTCTCCCCACATGATATCAAGATGAAGAGCATTGCATATGGGTGGGTCTAGCTTCAGAGTAACCCTAGCTGAAGCAACAACAAATATACACAAACACACTCCTGGTAGCCCCAGAGCCCTGTGTATAATAACTGTGGACACATACGGGCCCACTTAGCCACAGTTCCAAAGAAACTGGAAAGAGTGAGGCCCAGGAATTATAAGTAAGAAGTTTTTTGCTTGTTTGATTGTTTTTATGTTCAAGAAAATAACCAAAAGCCTTTAAGCTGAGCATCATGAAGATGTCTTGGTGCAGAATCCTGGATTCACTGGCTTTTTGTATGGCTGATCCTTTTTGTCCTTACCTTTACAGGCTATGCACAAGTTCTGACTACTCTGCCTCAGCAGTTTTGGGGGTCTGAAGGATGGGATACCTGGAAGGCATAGTAACAACTCAGAGACAGTGCTCATGGAAGCCAACAGGTCACTTTGGGCTTCTGCAGTTGCTAAGTAGCTTCTTTGCTACAGCTTCTTTAGCTGCTGCTTTTGCCTTGGTATAACCTCAGTCTTTATTATCATAAGCAAGGGGAAACAGAAAGAAAAGGGGAAATCACCCAATACAGAATGTTCTCATGATTCCAAAGACTATTCTTAAAAAATCACCAATATATTCTTCATCATCTTTTACTAAACACAGGGAATATCCCAGACTTAACACCAAAACAAGCATAATCTATTTTTATTATTAATGATTATACAATCTTCTGAGCACTTGACTCAGAGGCTAGCAACATGCAATTTTGCAAAAAAGGTAAAAATAAGAACAGTGGTCAATGTACAAGACAGTTATTTCCTTCTCACACAGCCTGCTCCAGCCTCAAGACCCCTGTAGCTGCCTAAGTTCCTCCTCAGCCCCCTGCAAACACTAAGCCCTATGTCTGGTGGGCCACAGTGACCTCAGACAAGAAATCTGCCTCTGCAAGTCAGCAACTTCTATACTTCTTATCCCAACAGTTCCAAGGAAGACCTGATCCAATTTTCAGAGCTTCCATTAAAGGAGCCCACCTTTTCTAGCAGCTCTTTTCAATCTAGGAACCCAATAAAACTTGTAGCAATCACACTAACCTGCCACATTGTCTCCATGCTTCTTCAGGAGGAACCAAAATATCTGCATTAAAGTTGCCATTTCCCATTCTTGGTGGAGGCCACTATTTTCCTCCTATTCTAGGTTCCCACACTTCCAATTAGTCATCTCTTCTATATGTTACTCCATCCACAGTCTTCAGCCAATACCCCCTAGGGTCTCAAGTTTTACACAATGCCCTTGGAATATCCTCAGAAACTGAATTATTCATCATAACTAATTTGAGTCCAGTGTGTTGATACACATCTTACCATCTGCTATAGTTGACCACTATACATTTGGTACAGTTTATCCAAGCCTGAAAACTTCCCTAGGCTGCAGGGTCTTTCCCATGAGCTGCATATCTGCCTTGACCCCAGCCTGGGTGATCATCTCTGTATAATTTCCTGTGAAATTTACTTCACTCTTTTTCTGTACCACGGAAATCACCATTGATCTAGGAACACAGAACATGAAGATCAGATAGAAGAAAAAGACTAGCATTACAAGTAACAATTATATGGAGGGGAAGATGACATGTGCATGCCATGAAGCATGACCCTGGGACACGTAGGCATTTCTGCCTTGGCTCTCTAGAGGCATGCTAAGCAGAAGATCCAGAGGGGAATGCACAGAGGGTTGATGGTCCATAATCTCGGGTCTAATCTCTGTTGGCATCACATCAGGCATCATATATATCCTCTCTGGCATCTACTAAGGAGAAAAATTGAAATGGGATTTGAATTGCTCTGAATTGTTTGCATATTCATCATAGATAATATAAATGATCTATCCAAAACTTCCTTTTCTTCAAGTCAAGAAATTAATTATAGAAAAATTTATATGCCTTCACTCTTTGGGTCCGCATCTCCTCACAATTTGGGTGAAGTAGATTTTTTTAAACCTTAACACTTATTTGAGTGTGGACCCACTTCTAGATTTTTCCAGGATAGCACAGAAAAGATGAGTGCAACCAGCACTAGCTCTCCACTGACTTCTATGTGCACCAGCTTCCCCAGACAGAGAACCACTACTAAGTTCATAAGTCAATGGAGAGCCCTCTGTCAATGCGGATTAAAGGCTCTCTTGTTACTTTTGCTTTGAGTTGCAAAAGGTCTTTCACAATTTCAAGATTATTTTTCCTTCTGTGGTACATTCGTAAATCCACATTTTCATTAACTAATTATTGATATGCATGTCACAAATTCTACATACAAGACAGCTCTCATTCTTTTACTAAACTTTGGGCTCCATTCGAAGTCTTTTTAGAGATCTGTTTCCCTTTTATCCTTTTTCTCTTTTTATGACACTGTTTAGTTAAAGCACTTAAAAGTGAAATTTTGTAGCAGTCCTCTTGCTGTGACCTCTGCAGCTTGGGTCCTGAAATCTTAATTAGAGGCAGTGAGGGAATGAAGAAAGGACAGGTACATGTATGATGAAGCTGGGGTTAGGTGGGTCAACTACTATAGCAACCTGGAACAAGTTTATTAGGAACAGCCCAGAGCAGGAGTTAGTTGGTCTTAGGAGGAGGTATCTGTAGCCCTGAGCTGTAGCTCTGCAGCTGTAAACATCCTGGAGGAGGAAGACGCAGTTGTTAGCCTTTGCACACACAGATCAATCATTCATATACACTCATATTGCAACTCCTGAAGAGAGCTTTGCCATTCTTCTTCTTAAGCTTTGCCCATATAGGCAATGGCTTCAGCTTATCCTGGATCTGAGGTCTTGGATTCCTCAGTAGGCATTCTCATGTGAACAATACACATTCACTCAGAATTTCACTCACTCAGGACTCCTAGCACCTACAGTCTTCTCTGTCCTCTGGACATAACACTTATGAATACATGTCAGCTGTGTTTGCCTGCATGTTGATTAGTTGTGGGCCTCTGTGTTGATCACCATCTACTGCAAAAATAAACTTCTATGATGGAGGTTGAGAGATGCATTTGTCTACAGGTGTAAAGATAAGATCTCAAGGTCAATTTTTTTTACTATATCCATTTCTAAGAATAATAGTACTAGGTTCTTCTCTGAACTAGGCATCCATGGGTTTAATGTAATTTAAGAGTATCAGGCATGAGCCTCATTTTGTGGAGCACACTTTCATTCCAATCAGAAAGTAGTTGGATACTCCCATGACATTCATGCCTTAATGCTATCACTAGATATATTTTACCAGACTATTCATTATTGTAGCTGATAGAATTCATAGCTGAGTAAAACTATTAATTATGTTTCTTTTCTCTCCTGGTAGTATGCATAGCACCTTCCCACATTATAAAAAGTGGCATGAAGCTTTCAGGTCAATACAGGTTGATTTCTCTATGTCTTGTGTCTCAGGTATGTGGTATCTTCAGCAACTGGGTATTACCATCAAATCCTGGAGGTTTACTGTCTTAGTCAGGGTTCTCTAGAGTCACAGAACTTATGAATGAATATCTTTCTCTCTATTCATGTATATATATATATATATATATATATATATATATATATATATATATATGCATATATTCATGTATTCATATATTCTATTCAGATAGATAGATAAAGATATTCATTCACAATTTATTGGAATAACTTACAGGCAACAGTCCAACAATGGCTAGCTGTGAATGTAAAGTTCAAGAATCTAGAAGTTGCTCAGTCCCACAAGGCAGTCCCACAATGATATCTCAGCTGGTCTTCTTTATAATGTTGGAATTCCAAAGAGGTACATTCCAATGCCAGTGAAGGAATGGATGTGCTGACACGTCAAGGGCAAGCAGGTGAAGAATGACCCTTCTGTCTTCCATTTTTCTTTAATAGGCTTCCAGCAGAATATGTGGCACAATTAAAGGTGTGGCTTCCAGTCTTGAGATCTGGATCAAAAACCTGTGTCTTCCAGCCTCAAGATCTGGATTGAAGATGTGTTGTCTTTCTGCCTTAAACTCTGGATGACAGGTGGGTGTGCCCTCCATTTCTGGATTATAGTTCATTTCAGATATAGTCAAGTTGACAACCAAGAATAGCCATCACTGTAACTCAGAGCAATGACAACAGCTGTAATGGTCTGTAGACCCCAGTGACCAACAACTCAGAGAGGTTACTCATACATAGAACTGAGCATTTTATTTGATAACTTGTGGTGTCTGAGAAGGCATTGTTCCCTCATTCTAGAGTAAAGTAAAGGCATTTGAAGCCTTTCTCTATATGTCCATATGTGTTTTATAGGACACTTCTACAGTAGTTGATTTCCATATGGGATTTCCAAAGTTCTTTAGTGTTAGCTATCCCTCCCATATTCCCTCCTTTACTCTTTAGTATTATTCCCACCCATTAGCTCTTCCTGTTTCATTGTTCCTCTTCACCTCTTCAACTACTAACTTACATCCTCAATTCTTTAAGAATCAAAACTGCAAAACTCTTCATTGGAAATGGTTTTCATTAGCTATGTTCCCCAGAGAATATCATGGTATTGTAAAAATTAGAAAATTATAGCGTTTTTAATATAAGTCCAAGAAACATATGCTGCATATCTCCTAATGTAAGTAGTGCACACAGTTTATGGAATCAAGAGAATCACATGGTGCCAGAAGTATTCCATATGGTTTCTACAAGGTCATTCTCTTAATTTTTCTCCTGGCTTTTTATCCTCAGCATATGAACATGTTTCTCTGACTAAAGTGGAAAACAAATTGCCTTGAATTGCACTCACACCCACATATAATTGACACTTTTTGCTTCACAACCAGACTTTAAAGAATGGTATATTGTATTTCCTATTTCTACTTTTTAATACCTATCAAATGTTCTAGTCCATTGCAACCTACTCAACCTGTTAGCATATCACTAATATTGCTCTTATTTGGGGAAAAATATAGTATAAACCACTACTGAAAAATCTATCACTCACCTTTCATTTGGATATGTATTTTCCTCACAAAATTTATGCACATAGGAAAAAGATGATGTTTAACTTTGTTTCAAATCATGTTAAATTATTGTGTATATTGCTATTAATTGCTTTTAACTCACAAAAGTATCAATTTAGCATCAACATACTATTTCCATATTCTGTAGTGCCAAACTCAAAGTAATAGCATAAATTTTAGGTTTAATTGGCATTTACTATCTGAATTGAAATATACAATATTTGGCCATCTGATCACCAGACTAGGTCAGATCAGGCTTTCTCTCGACCATTGCGAGCAGTCTACAGAGGATGTATCATTGTGGATTTCTGGGGATCTCTCCAGTACTCTGCCTATTCCAGTTCTCATGTGGTCTTCATTTATCATGGTCTGTTATTCCTTGTTCTACCTTTCTGTTCTTGTTCCAGCTGGGATCTCCTGCTCCCCTAAGCTTTCTTTCCCTCAAACCTTGCCCTTCATTACTCCCACTGTCATCCAGGTTGTTCATGTAGATCTCATCTAATGGTCGTGCTGGAATTCTCATCCAAAAACTGATGGAAGTGGATGCAGAGATCCTCAGCCAGGCCCCAGGTGGAGCTCCAGGAGTCCAATTGTTCAGAAAGAGGAGGGACTGTAAGAGCGTGAATTGTTGAGAACCAAGATTGGAGAGGCACAGGGACAAATATCCAAATGAATGGAAGCACATGAATTATGAACCAAAGGCTGTGGAGCCTCCAGCTGATCTGCTTAAGAGGCCCCCTGGCAATAGAAGCAGAATCCATCCCTGGTGCATGAGCAGGCTTTTTGAAGCCTACTACCTATGATGGGATACTTCACACATCCTTGAGGCAGGGGGAGGGGCTTGAACATGCCTCTAATGAATGTATTTCCTCATGGGGAGGCCTTAACTTCTTGTGGGAGAGAATGGGGAGGGGGAGGCTGGAGTGGTGGGAGGAAGAGGGGGATCTTTGATTGGTATGTAAAAATGAATAAAAATTCATAATAAAAATAAATAAATAAAAAGAAAATGGAGTTCATTTTTTCATTGTCTGATTTAATAGAATTTTCCCAATTCTCTTTTCAACAGCTTGATCATGATCTTAGATGTGTTTTTGTTAGTGCTCTTGTATTTTACCCTTTAGGTAGTTCAGCTGATAAATCTGCATCATATTCTTTTCTATGTTAATAAATCAAACATGATTTTAAGTAAGTTAGTAGAGTGAAAGAAAAAATACGCAATATAGATTTCTAGAGATATGATAAACTTGTGTGTCAAGCAGAAAAATTGCCTAAATATTTGTCAGAAGGGAGGATGCTAAGTCTCCCCCAAGGACTCCTTCAGGGAAGCCTGAGGAAGCAAAATAGGAGAAAAGGTTATTTCTCTGTATTCTCAAGGGAGAAGAATACAGGCAGATGGATTTGTTTGTTCATCTTCTGGAAAAGCCTTTCATAATAGCATTGTCCACCAATTCTAGCAAAAGGAATATCCCAAGTGATGTAGAATGGGAAGACATCACTGTCATCCAGACTATGTGCCCCATTTACCTCCACATGTCTCTGTGGCTAGTATAAAGTGACCCAAACAAGGACTGAAGTAATGCTTTGGCAAGAAAAGTTCAAGTTCCAGTGACAGTGCTTAATTTGAAGAAATGCTTATAATTGTGCAAGTATCACATATTTATACACTTCTGATTAATTTCAAATAAGAGGAGCAGCAGCACTGTTTAAGGGAGAAATGCTAATGTAGGCTTCTGTGCTGTAACAACCAAAGAGTTTGAAGCCAACTGACACATTGCCTGAGTCATGGGCAGTGCCTTCTGAAAAGGAGGTAGAAGTAAAAATTCCTACTTTTGACTATAGATGGATGAACTGGACAGAAAATCAATAGGCCAGTTCTGGAATTAACACTTCTGACCAAGTGAGCTTAACAGGCTTAGGCAGGACTTCCCACCCAGAAGCAACATAACATTTGCTCAAACTACCCATGGAGCATTCTCCATAGTGGAATATGTGTTAGGGCACAAAGCAAGGATTAATAAATCAGAAAGACTGGAATAGCTACCTAGTATCATTTAGATCACAGGATATTACCAAAACCTGTGGGGTTAAGCACTTTTAGGAAGAAGGTTATAACAATAAATGTCTTCATAAGAAAAGGAATAAAAGACCCCCAACTAAATAGCCTAACATTACTTTTCAAGGAATTATAGAATGGAGAACAAAGCAAGCCTAAAATTAACAAGATAAAGGTAATAATAATAATTAAAACTATTGTAGAAAGTAATGAAAGGAAAAAGAAGGGAATTAATCAATTAATTTGAGTTTTGCAAAATAAAGTTGACAAACCTCATAATTTACTTAAAGAAAAAACAGAATAGTCCATTAAATAAAATAAAAAATGAGATAACACAGTTGTCCCAGAAATAAAATGGATCATATGGAGCAAGTCTATGCCAACGAATGAGATAACCAACAGAAAATGTAAGAGTTCCTAGATGAAAACAACCTACCAATACCATGCCAGAAAGAAATGGGTATCAGTAACTAATCAATAACAAAGACTAAGATGAAACTGTCAATAACCTGCCAATAGTGAAAGGCCTAAAAGCGCAGTACCAGATGTAATCATCTGAACTCTAACAAAAAGATTACACCAAAAATATTCACCAAAGGATTAATATTCACAGAAGGATTAACACCAATACTTCCTAAACTCTTCTGAGAATAGCTATAGGGATTCCTTCCAAAAACATATTACAAAGCCAACATCACTTTAATATCTAAACCAAACAATAGCATCACAAAAATAGAAAACTAGCTCAGTGTCTTTGACTAATATTGATGAAAAATCCAAAATAAAAAAATATGCAAAAGTATAATAAAAATTTATGACTATTATGTGATATGTGTCCCTGGCAGGCAAGATTGGTTTAACTTATGCAAATTAATCAATATGAAATATTACATTAAAAATGAAAGATAAAATAACATTTTATCATCTGTCCTGACAAAGAAGAGAGAATAAACTTCTATTCTTTATTAAAAAAAAAAAAAAAAACCTCAATGTTTTATTGGTTGAATGAAATTGTGAGACATACATAACAATGACCATTTGTGAAATGCCCACAGCTAACATCACCTTGGGAAACTGGAAGCTTTTCTTCTAGGTCCTGATGGGAATCAAAGATGCATACCCTTCCTACATCTGTTCAATAAAGTGTTATAAATAATGCAAGAGCAACTAGAAAAGAAAAATAAACCCACTTAAATTGGAGAAAAAGAATTAAAAGAATCTCCCTTTGTCAATTAGATCATCCTACATCAAAAAAACTCAGATTCTACAAAATAAA
The DNA here is from genome assembly GCF_903995425.1 of Onychomys torridus. Classification (NCBI taxonomy): domain Eukaryota; kingdom Metazoa; phylum Chordata; class Mammalia; order Rodentia; family Cricetidae; genus Onychomys; species Onychomys torridus. Next base: position 4,964,085 of record NC_050444.1, read on the forward strand.
GTGAATTCAGTGCAGTTATACAAGACAAACCAAGATTAAATAATTACATGAAATATGCACAGCAGAATTTGTTCTCAGCAACAAAAAGAGCTATATGCAATGCATACAATTGTTGCATTCAGTAGTATTTAATGGAATCATTTGAAATATTCAACATTTTGTGAACTTTAAAGGCTTGGAATATGCAGCTGTTTTGTAACAGTAAAAAGTCAGCCAAATGTTAATGATGTCTGTTTCCACATGTCAGAGAGGCAGCACAGTTGCCTGTGTCTTTGTCCTCCTGGTCATTGTCCTGTGCCTCCTCAATGGGCCTTGAAAGACTGTAAGGCAAAGCACAAAAGGGGTGGACTGGGGCCACAAAGAGCTTCAGTCAATTAAGTAAAAAAAAAATAATTAATCAATTAATATCTGGAGACTCACAGAAAAATGTTTTTAAAGTTCATACATAAATGTGATCCTTAACTCACCAATCTAATGTGTGTATATTTGGGCGGAAGTTTTAGCATCTGTACGGACTTCTAGTATTCTCCAGTATGTGAGATCACTAAACTGCAATAGAGGCCAGATATGCATAGAAGGCCCATCAGACTAATTCCCAGAGGGTATCCCCATGGTGGGAACTGTGCTGTGGTTTGACAGTACAGGGTCTTTCAAAGATTCCAGGGTCAAAACTTTGATCTCTAGTTAAGTAATATAGAATGTGACAGTGGTTTCTTACAGTGGCAGAGTCCAGATGGAGTACTTGGGCCATAGATGTATGAACTTTATTAATTAATGTAGTTCTTATGGGGCCATAGCTTGATTTTGGAGAGTTTCTTATAAAAGAGCAACTCCACAGTCTTTCCTCATGCCTCTGGCTCCCTTTCATTCTCTGGATTTCCACGATGTGATAAAACTAGGGTGCTTTAATTAGAGGCAAGCAGATGGCCCTTGCACCTCCAAAAGCCTGATTCAAATAGACATCTTCTATTTTCATTGTATTCTGCTTTTTTGATTTTCTTACAATGGTGGAGAATGGTGGTGCCAAGGACTATGGTCATTGCTCTATTTCTGAAAATCTATAAGTAGCTTTAGAACAAGGTAAAAGACAAACAGACTAGAAATGACCTAGAACAATGATTACATGGAGGACAAGAAAAGGAGACTGGGCACATTCTCATCACAGCTGGAAATGGGCATCCACCAGGAAACTGGAAATAGAAGTAACAGTAACCCCAGCTAGACCTTGCAAAGACCTTACTTGAACTATGGCATGTACTGGGACTCTATGAAAGGCCAAATTTAAGAATGAATGGCTTTTTATTTGGCAAAAGAAAACTGTCAACAATAAAGCTGTCAATCTGTAGCATTGTGGTGGTATTTTTTCAAATGGGGTCTTGATATGTTGCCCAGGGTAGTCTCAAACTCTTGAACTCAGGTGATCCTCCTACCCTTTATAGGTTGCATGCAGTCAGATTCAGAGTGAGACTGAGAAGCAAAAAGAAAGGGAAACATTTGGAAAATTTGCAGCTTGACCAAGAAAATAGCATTCTCTAGAAAAACAATGAATGGTCATCCAAGCAATTGCTTGCTAGATCAACCAAGTATTCACCAGTAAAATAAGAACAGAACAGCTCAAAGTCTTCCAGAAAAATTTGAAGACATGTTGCCCATCACAGTTTTGGAGTGACAAAGTCCAAAAGCATAGTGAAGGGTCTAGGTGAGGTCCCTGCTTTGGATCATGGCTGCATTTCATGGAGACACAGTGATACAAACAAACATTCTAACTAGAGTCAGAAGCAGAGAGCACTAGATAGGGTTGTCTAATTCTAAAGAAAACTCTGGAATTACAGAACAACCTTCTGAGAACGTGTCTCAGTGGCCTACAGACACCCTACTAGGAGTTATCACTTTGTTTTTCCCTTTATAGAAAATATTTTTTTCACATAGTGTATCCTGATTATTATTTCCCCTTCCTGTACTCAGCCCAGTTTCTCCCTACTTCCACTTTCATTAGATCCACTCTTTCTCAGTCTCTTATTAGAAAACAAACAGTCTTTTAAAGTATAATAATGTGGTAAAATAAAATAAGATAAAACAAAAACTAGCACATTAAAACTGAACAGAAACAAACAAACAAACAAAAAACAGAAGGAAACATGCCCTAGAGAAGGCAAAAGAATAAGAAAACCACTTGTTGCCCACTCTGGAAACCCATAAAGCACTAAACTGGAAGCCATAATCTATACACAGAGGATCTGTTGCAAACCCTTGCAGCCCTGTACTCTCCTATGAACTTTGATTGTGTTCATTTAGATAGTCTTGTTTTTATTACAGCTTATGGAGACAAAGGCTGTAGACAGGGTTCAAAGCAAAAGGCCACAGCATAGTGAACCTTAACTTAGGACCTGAGACTGTTTTCTAGGAATGGAATAAATACACACCTGAGCTGTTGGGGTCATGTTCTTTATTCTTCCATCTCAGCTTCAACTTTTCATAGCTTATATACACATGCAACAGCAAACTTTGGCAATAAAAAGGGTTACAGAAACTTCTTCTCAGGGTCATAATGCATTCTTTGGTAAGTGATAAGGGACATAAGGACTTATCAGCTTTGATTAGTGGGCAGCTGTGGTTTTAAGTTTGGCTTGTAACATAACACTTAAGGAGACAGCTACAAGAGTTACAAAAGAGAAAGGCTAAGCTATAGTGAAATCATGCACTAATCAACATTTCTAGGGTGAAATTAACACTATAGGGTAACATTACGTGACCAGCAAAACCTAAAAGTGCCTTGAAGTGCAGCTGCAGCTCCCTCTACAAAACAATGTGAGTAACCATGGCAACCAGTGTAAAGCAATGGGGGAAGTAAACAGTGCCAAGTTCAGCACTTTCGACAATAGTTGGCTGGCATTAAAAAACGTCCCAAGTCTAGGTTGTTTCCAGGTTCTGGCTATTACAAACAATGCTGATATGAACATAGCTGAGCAAATGCCCTTGTGGTATGATTGAGCATTCCTTGGGTATATGCCCAAGAGTGCTACAGCTGGGTCTTGGGGGAAATGGATTCCCAATTTTCTAAGGAAGCGCCATATTGATTTCCAAAGTGGCTCTACAAGCTTGCATTCCCACCAGCAGTGGAGGAGAGTTCCCCTTGTTCCACATCCTCTCCAGCATAAGCTGTCTTCTGTGTTTTTGATCTTAGCCATTCTCACAGGTGTAGGGTGGTATCTCAGAGTCGTTTTGATTTGTATTTCCCTGATGATTAGGGATGTTGAGCAATTCCTTAAATGTCTTTCAGCCATTTGTGCTTCCTCTGTGGAGAATTCTCTGTTTGGTTCTATAGCCCATTTCTTAATTGGACTGTCGGGCATTTTGATGTCTAATTTCTTGAGTTCTTATATATTCTGGATATCAGCCCTCTGAAGATAGCTTTTCTCATCCTGCATACAGGTCAGAGCACGAGAGGAACACATAACTTTTTTATTCAAGACTGTGGGACCAGATCTTTCCCTGCAGTTCTGACCTTTTGTGAAGCTTCTCTCATGGTAACTGGATGTAAAGCTGATTCCCTCTGGATTCGGTTAAGTTGATTAGACTGGTTAATTGCCTACTATCCACATAAAATTCAGGACTTAAACATAAACAGGTAGTAAACTGAGCATAAAACCTTGTACCATAAACTGAGACTAGAAGTATGTTCAAAGTGTTAATTGCTTAGGGAATTCTGCCAGATGCTGGGCCATGGCGGGGGAACCCAGGGCAATTTAGGTCACTTATGTGCCCCCAAAAGTCTTTGTTTCAACAAACCCAGATATTTGTACTCCCGTCCTTGAATAATATCTGTGAATGTCTGGCTTATGGTTTTTACAAAAAGATACTCAATCTGGCTACTTTGTCCTGTCAGGTTAGCTAAAGATATAAAACAGGCTTCTAAGTTCCTCACCATTTTCTGGAACAAAAGCTGAACTGTGAGGGCTTTTTTTTTTTTAATTACCAGAATTACAAAATACAGAAGATGTCATCCTTCTGACAAGGAAATGTACAGGAATAACAGTGTCCAATAAATGAGAAACACACCGCTATGGTAGTGGGACAAGTTCCATAGCTGTTTTAGGGGGGAATAGGGTAGCACACAAGAGAATTACAGACAGAAATAGTATGTATAGGCAATATTCCTCATAGGCCTTGCCTTATGAGTTTCCTCCATCAAATAGGTGTTTCTCTGGTGGGTTGGCTTGATAAATATTAGCTGTCATCTATTGCATATCTTTTGCAGATCCTAGCATGTTTTCTTGGTGTCCTCCATTACCTCTGACTCTTATACTCTTTCTGCTGTCTCTTCTTCAGGGTTCCCTGATCCCAGAGGGAAGGGACTTGATAGACACATGCTATTTAGAGTTGATTATTCCAAGGTTTCTCACTTTCTGCATAGTATCTGGCTGTGGATCTCTGTATTTGTTCCCATCTGCTTAAGGAGGAAACGTTTCATGTGTGTGTATGTGTGTGTGTGTGTGTGTGTGTGTGTGTGTGTGTGTGTGTGTGTGATTTTGTTTTACCCAGGGTCACTGGGCTATTTAGTATTAGGTTCTTGGTCATCCACACAGTGTCAAATAAAGGATTCCATCTCCTGGAGTAGGCCTTAAGTCAAATCCCATATTAAATGGTCCCACAAGCTTTGAGTGACTATTGCGCTAGCATGCTTTTCAGGTGGGACATTGTTGTCAATCCAAGGGTTTGTGGCAGAGTTGTTTGTAGCTGAAGTTTTTCTGTGTCCCACCTAGCATGCGGTCAGGAAAGATCTCTCACCCATATCCTGCAGCCTTTTATAAAATAATCATACAGAGGCTTAATATTAATTATAAGTGCTTGGACATTTGCTCAGGCTTATTATTGACTAGCTTTTACACTTAAATTAACCTATAATTCTTATCTATGTTTAGCCATGTGGCTTGGTACCTTTTCCCAGTTCTGTGTTGTCATCTTGCTTCCTCTGTGTCTTGTTGGTGACTCCTGACTCTGCTCTTCCTTTCCCCAGCTTTCCTTTAGTCTGCTCACCCCACCTATATTCCTGCCTGGCTACTGGCCAATCAGTGTTTTATTAAACCAATGTACAACAGCATTATCCCATAGAAGTTGGTGTTTATGTTTCTCCTTTGGTAGCATGCAAAGTACCTTCCTGTACCAAAGATGCTAGGATATATGTGTAAAGGCTCCATGTAGGTACCAGCTTGACTTCTCTATGTTTAATGAGTTGTGTAAGTGTGGTCTTCAGCAATGGGGCCTTGCCATCTGTTTGTAGACAGCAACCTATAGTCTTGGCAACAGCCTTGATTGTTTGAGGATTTCCATGGGATCCCTTTCGTATAACAACTCAATTAGATTTAGCCCAATCTTGTAACTAGAGGCTTCATTTGGTGACAAGAAATGGCCAGTTTGGGCTGTCTTCCCAATTATTTGGCAATTTCAGTCAGATCTCCTTCATATATGTATGTATTTTAGAAAACTTCTGCTGTATTAGGTTTTTATATACCCCTCAAATGGCCCTTAATTTTAACTCTCTCCTCATATCCTATTCCGTGTCTTCCTCTTCCTTCCCCTTCCCAATTTGATCCTCCTTTCCAGTCCACCATCCATCTATAATAACTATCTGTTATATGTCATTTTACTAATGAGATCTATCTGTCCCCCTTTGCCCTTTACTCTACAATTAATCTCTGTGTTTCTGAGATCTTAGCTTGGTTATCATTGACTTAACAGCTAATATCTATATGTAAGTGAATGCATACCATATTTGTCTTTCGGTGATACCTCACTCAGGTTAATCTTTTTTTTTAGTTGAATCCTTTTACCTGTGAATTTCATGATTTCATTTTTTTAATGGTTGAGTAATTCTCCATTGTGTAACTGTATGACATTTTCTTTATTTATTCTTCTGTTGAGGGATATCAGGGTTGTTTTCAATTTCTGGCTATTATAAATAGAGCAGCAATGAAAACACTTGAGCAAGTGTCTCTGAGGTAGAACAAAGTGTCCTTTGGGTATATGCTGGGTCTTGAGGCAGATTAATTCCCATATTCCTGAGGATCTACCACACTGATTTGCATAGTGGCTGTATAAGTTTGAGCTTCCACTAGCAATGAATAAGTGTTCCACCTACTCTAAGTCCTCACCAGCATGAGCTGTCATAAGTTCCCTTGCAGGTGCTAAGTCAGGTACCAGGATGTGGTTTTTACCTTTAAAAAGCCCCTTGGTCTAAATGATCTTGGCAAAACTTAGATCCCAAGTTCCTGAGTGTAGTACCAGATGGCTGGAATAAAGACTTTCAGTTAGCTATAAACTGTGTGAAAGTAGTCATCTCTGATGGGCTTTCCATAGCACTGACACAAAGCATGCAGAAAATCTAGGACATCATGAAAAAAATCCAAGAATAATAGGAATAAAAGAAGGTGGGAAAAAAAACAGAAAACCAGGCCAAAGGCACAGAAAATAATTTCAACAAAATCATAGAAAAATTTTTTTTACTAACCTAAAGAAGGAAATAGCTGTCAAGACACAGGAATCATTAAAACAACAAATAGACTAGACTAGAAAAGAAATTCCCCTTGTCACATAATCAAAATGCACAAAATAAAGAAAGAATATTAAACACTGTAAGGGAAAAGACCAAGTAACATGTAAAGGCAGACCTACAATTAGAATAACACCTGACTTCTCAATGGGAACTCTAAAAGCCAGAAGTCCTGAGTAGATGTTCTACACATTCTAAGAGGCCATAGACACCAGCCCAGACTACTATGCACAGAAAAATTGGAATCACAGTAGATGGAGAAAATAAGATATTCTGTGATTAAAAACCAAATTTAAGCAATATCTATATACATATCCGGCTTTATAGAAGACACTAGATAAAAAACTCCAACATAAAGATGTTAGCCACACACAAGAAAATACAGGAAATAAATAATCTCAGACCAGAAAAATCAAAGAGGAGAATCACAATCTCACACACACACACCCACACCATAAATCAGTTTCCAAGTGGTCATTTTATTCACTGAACATCTTGTTTCCATCAAAATCTCCCCTCAAAGAGTAAGCCTCCTGCATGCCCCCACCTTGAAATTACAAGTGTGGTGGATGACTTTGCTCTGGCATAGAACTGACTCCAGTATTATGGAGAGGTTAGCAGTTACTGCTTGAGAGGGACATGACTTCTGAGCATGGTCTCACAGCCATGTAATATGAGAGACATTCTTGGACCCAGACACTGTGATCCAGATGTAGATGAATAATACCAGCAAAAAATGACTCTGGGGTCTACCATGTTTAGAGTCCAGAGTCTGAATTCTCCTTCCCCATGGTGGGGTCTCAAGAATTCCTTATAGAGAAACAAGTGACAGCACTTTCAGAAGGCAAATTGAGGTCTTCTTGGTGGAATTTAACCTGTTTTTTTTTTCATATAAGACCCTTTAAAATCTCTCTTTTATTTATTTACTTGGCAGAAAGTTCATTATAAATGCTGATAAGCCTCAAGTCAAGAAAAATGTCAGCCTCTTCCACTGCTGATAAAAAGTCAAAGGAAACAAAAATGTAGAGTTGTGGCTGAAGTCATTCACAGCTCCCAGGTAATGAAGGCCTTGGATGCTATGTGACCAAAAATTCAACATGAAGCTGATGCTGGAAGTCCAGAGGGAAGTGGTGACATCCACACAGCTGCTTGGGAGAGTGCACCTGCCACTGCACATCCTTTTTCAACCTAATCACACCCTAGAACACAAGAAAAGGAGTGTTAAAGAACCTGTGGTGATGAACATGGTTCCTCAGCTCACACTGGTACCCTCATTTACCTCCCTTTTTCCTAGAAATTACAGTTTCTGTTAGAATTCTGCCCTTGCTCCAGCTACACATGTGCAGTTCAGGGTCTTGATCTTACATCATCAGTGTGGGCTGGCAACTAAATGCACAGGTGTGGTCACACAATCTGCACCTTAAAAAAGCCAGACATGCCAGAGCTTACATCCATCCCAGAGGTGAGTGACTGGATTCAAACCCAGGGAGGACTGCCCCTAGGTTCCATCCCTAGGCCCCAGCTGTTCCCAGGGAAGACCCGACCAAGTCAGCCCTAGTTGCCAGTCAGCAAGCAGAGCTCCTGTGGGAAGGTTCCCCTTCTCCAAGATCCCCTAGTGGACCCTAAAATCTACATGCCCTTGCCCCACACTCATTTGCCCAAGACCCCCACCACTTACTGAGAGTTAGAGAACAGCCCTCTGCTCCAATCTGGCCCAGAGAGATCCCATCCAGCCCAGAGAGCTCCCATCTGACCCAGAGAGCTCCCATCTGGTCCAGAGAGCTCTCATCAGGCACAGAGAAAAAGAGAGCTCACATTGGACAAAGAGCCTTCATTGGACCAAGAGTAAATTCAGGAGACAGGGAATCTCCAAGCCCTGATTAGACCAAGAGTGGCTTTCTGAGGAATAGAATTCACCACCTCTCATTGGACCAAGAAAGTCTTCCTGAAACACCGAATCTGTCAGCTCTGACTGGACCAAGAGCCCTAATAAGACCAAGAATGAATCCATGAAAAGATGGGCAGATGTCAAGGCAGAAGAACATACAACAACATAAAGAGCAATATAGAATTGCCAGCATTGCCAGAACCTAGCCCTCCTCCAACAGCAAGACCGGAACATCACAAGATGGAAGAAGCAGTAGAAAGCAACCTTAAGAATTGCATCATGAATATGCTAGAGGCTTTTTAAGAAAAAAAAATGAAATTGAGGAAAAGATGAACAAAAAAGTAGAAGAAATCAAAAAGAAAATGAGAAAAAGTCAAACAAAAAATGGGAAGAAATCTATTAAAAAAAAAAAAAACTAGAGGAAAAGACAAATAAAAAAAGTGGAAGAAAACAGTAAGTTCCTTAAAGAAAACCATGGAAAAGCAATGGAACAGATGAGGGTAAAAGCTCAAGACTTGAAACAGGAAATAGAAACATTGAAGAAGACACACACTGAGGGAATGCTGGAAATAGAAAATCTGAGTAAATGAACAGGAAACACAGTCACAAGCATAATCAACAGAATACCAGAGATGAAAGAGAGGATATCTGGTGTAAAGCTAAAAATAGAGGAAATGGATTCCTCAGTCAAAGAAAATACCAATACCAAAAAAGTCATAACACAAAATGTTCAAGAAATCTGGGACATCATGAAAAGACCAAACCTACGAATAATAGGGATAGAGGAAGGAGAAGAATACCAACTCAAAGGCACATAAAATATATTCAACAAAATCATAGAAGAAAACTTTCCCAACTTCAAGAAGGAAATGCCTATGAAGATACAAGAAGCCTATAGAACACCAAACAGCCTAGACCCCCCAAAAAAGTCCCCTTGCCACATAATAATTAAATAACTAAATGTATATATTAAATAAAGAATATTAAGAGCAGCAAAGAAAAAAAGGTCAAGTGACTTATAAAGGCAAACCCATCAGAATATCGCCCAATTTCTCAATGGAGACTTTGAAAGCCAGAAGGACCTGAACAAATGTAATGGAAACACTAAGAGGCCATGGATGCCAGCCTAGACTAATATACCCAGGAATACTTTCAATCATCATAGACAGAGTGAACAAGACCTTCCAAGACAAAACCGGATTTAAACAATACTTATCCACAAACCCAGCCCTATAGAAAGCACTAGAAGTCAGATACACCCACGAAAACACAGGCAATAGATAACACCACAGGAGTAACCCCAGAAAAAGAGAAGTACACACACATTACCACCAAAAGATAATAGGAATGAAAAATCACTGTTCATTAATCCCTTAATATCAATGAACTTGATTTACTTATAAAAAGACACAGGCAAAGAATGGATACAAGAGCAGGACAGGTGTTTTTGCTGCATACAAGAAACACACCTCAAATTCAAAGTTAGACAGTACCTAAGAATAAAAGGCTGGGAAAAGACTTTCCAATCAAATGGTCTTAAGAAGCAAGCTAGGGTAGCCATCCTAATGTCCAGCAAAATAGACTTCAAACTAAAATCAATCAAAAGAGATCAAGAAGGGCATTACATACTAATCACAGGAAAGATACACCAAGATGAGGTTTCAATTCTGAAAATTACGCCCTTAAAACAAGGATACCCATATATGTAAAAGAAACATTACTAAAGCTTAAATCACATATAAAACCCCACATATAAATAGTGAGAGACTTCAACACCCTACTCTCACCACTGGACAGATCTGCCAAATTAAAACATAACAGAGAAATAAAAAACTTAACAGATGTTATGCCTCAAATGGACTTAATCGATATTTATAGAACATTCCATCCTAACAAAAAAGAATATACATTCTTCTCAGCACCCCATGGAAGTTTCATTAAAATGGACCACATACTTGGTCACAAAGTAAATCTCAACAGATACAAAAAAATTGGAACAACCTCCTTTGTTCTATCAGACCACTGTGGTTTAAAGTTAGGTTTCAACAACAACAAAAACTACAGAAAGCCTACAATCTCATGGAAACTGAATTATGCTCAACTGAATCACCAATGGGTCAAGGAAGAAATAAAAAAAGAAATTAAAGACTTCCTAGAGATCAATGAAAATGAATATACCACATACCCAAACTTATGGGACACTATGAAGGCAGTGCTAAGTGGGAAATTCATAGCACTAAATGCCCACATAAAGAAGTTGGAGAAATCTCACACTCGTGACTTAACAGCACACCTGAAAGCTCTAGAACAAGAAGAAACAACGTCACCCAGGAGGAATAGGTACTAGGAAATTATCAAATTGGGAGCTGAAATCAATGAAATAGAAACAAAAAAATACAAAGAATTAATGAAACAAAGAGTTGGTTCTTTGAGAGGTCAAAACATAGATAAGCCCTTATTCAAACTAACCAAAAGGAAGAGAGAGAGAGTATCCAAATTAGCAAAATCAGAAAAGGGAGACATAACAAATAACAATGAGGAAATGCAGAAAATCATCAGGTCATACTTCAAAAAACCTCTACTCCACAAAACTGGAAAATCTAAAAGAAATGGATAATTTTCTGGATAGGTACCATATACCTAAGTTAAATCAAGACCAGATAACCTATTTAAATAGTCCAATAACTCCTAAGGAAATAGAATTGGTCATTAAAGTCTCCCAACCAAAAAAAAAAAAAAAGCCCAGGACCAGATGGTTTCAGCTTAGAATTCTTGAGCTCTTCAAACAAGAGTTAAAATGAATACTCTTTAAATTGTTGCACACAATATAAACAGAAGGAACTGTACCAAACTCCTTCTATGAGGCTACAATTACCCTGATTCCCAAGGCAAACAAAGATGCAACAAAGAAAGAAAACAGACTAATCTCCCTCATGAACATTGATGCAAAATTACTCAATAAAATACTGGCAACCAGACTCCAAGAACACATCAAAACAATTATCCACCATGATCAAGTAGGCTTCATCCTAGGGATGCAAGGTTGGTTCAACATACAAAAGTCTGTCAATGTAATACACCATATAAACAAACTGAAAGAAATAAAACCACATGATCATCTCACTAGATGCTGAAAAGGCATTTGACAAAATCCAACACCCCTTCATGATAAAGGTCTTGGGGAGATCAGGAATACAGGGAACATACCTAAACATAATAACAGCAATTTACAGCAAGCCAACATCAAAGTAAACAGAGAGAAACTCAAAGCGATTCTACCAAAATCAGGAACAAGACAAGGCTGTCTGCTCTCCCCATACTTATCCAATATAGTACTTGAAGTTCTAGTCAGAGCAGTAAGACAAAATAAGGAGATCAAGGAGATAAAAATTAGAAAGGAAGCAGTCAAGCTTTTGCTGTTTGCAGATGACATAATAGTATATGTAAGTGACACCAAAAATTTTAGCAAGGAACTCATACAGCTTATAATCACCTTTACCAATGTAGCAGGATATAAGATTAACTCAAAAAAATCAGTAGGCCTCCTATATACAATTGACAAACAGGCTGAGTAGGAAATCAGAGATACATCACCTTTTACAATAGCTACAAATGATATAACATACCATGGGTAACTCTAACTAAGCAAGCAAACGACCTGTATGACAAGTCCCCAAAAAAAGAAAATGAAGAAGATGTCATAAAATGGAAAGATCTCCCATGCTCATGAATAGGCAGGATTAACACAGGAAAAATGGCAATTTTACCACAAGTAATCTGCAGATTCAACACAATCCCCATCAAAATCCCAACACAATTCTTCATAGACCTTGCTTGGAAAGAACTCAAGTTCATATGGAAAAACAAAAAACCCAGGATAGCCAAAAGAATCCTATACAATAAAACAACCTCTGAAGGCATCATGATCCCTGATCTCAAGCTGTACTATAGAGCTACAATAATAAAAACAGCTTGGTACTAACATAAAGACCAACATATAGACCAATGGAATCTAATTGTGGACCCTGACATTAATCCACACACCTATGAACATATAATTTTTGACAAGCCAAAACTGCACAATGGCAAAGAGAAAGCATCTTCAACAAATGGTGTTGGCATAACTGGATGTCAACATGTAGAAGGCTGCAAATAGGTCCATATCTGTCACCGTGCACAAAACTTAATTCCAAGTGGATCAAAGACCTCAACATAAATCCAGTTACTTTGAACCTGATAGAAGAGAAAGTAAGAAGTAGTCTTGAACACATTGGCACTGAAGATCACTTCTTAAATATAATACTAGTAGCACAGACACTGAGAGAAACAACCAATGGGACCTCTTGAAATTGAGCTTTTGTAGAGCAAAGGACAAGGTCAACAAGACAAAGTGACAGCCTACAGAATGGGAAAAGATCTCCACCTACCCCACATCTGACAGAGGGCTGATATCCAGAATATACAAAGAACTCCAGAAATTAGACATCAAAATGTCCAACAGTCCAACTAAGAAATGGGCTGTAGAGCTAAACAGAGAATTCTTAACAAAGGAAGCTCAAATGGCTGAAAGACATTTAAGGAATTGCTCAACATCTCTAATCAGCAGGGAAATGCAAATCAAAATGATTCTGAGATACCACATTACACCTGTCTAAATGGCTAAGATCAAAAACACTGAAGACAGTTTATGCTGGAGAGGATGTGGAACAAGGAGAACTCTCCTCCACTGTTGGTGGGAATGCAAGCTTGTACAATCAATTTGGTGCTTTCTTAGAAAATTGAGAATTAATATGCCCCAAGACCCAGCTATACCATTCTTGGGCATATACCCAAGGAATGCTCAATCATACCATAAGGGCACATGCTCAGCTATGTTTATAGGAGCATTATTTGTAATAGCCAGAACCTGAAAACAACCTAGATGTCCTTCAACTGAAGAATGGATAAATAAAATGTGGTACATATGCACAATGGAGAGAATACTCAGAGAATACTCAGCAGAGAAAAACAATGACATCATAAGGTTTGCAAGGTAAATGGTTGGATCTAGAAAACATCATCCTGAGTGAAGTAACCCAGACACAGAAAGACAAACATGGTATGTACTCACTCATAGTTAGATACTAGATGTTAAGCAAGGATGACTATACTACTACTCTCAACTCCAGAGAGGCTACCTAGTAAAGAAGATCCTAAGAAAGACACAGGATCACCCAATGACAGAGAAATGGATGAGATCTACATGAGCAACCTGAATGTGAGTGGGGGTAATGAAGGGCAAGAATCAGGGGAAAGAGAGCTTAGGGGAGTGGGAGATCCCAGCTGGATCAAAAACAGAGAGAGAACAAGGGAAGAGATACCATCATAAATGAAGACCCCCATGGGAATAGGAAGAATCAAACTGCTAGAGATGTCCCCAGAAATCTACCAAGATACCTCCACAAATAGACTACTGGTAACGTTCAAGAAAAAGGCCAAACTGACCTACTCTGGTGATCAGATGGCCAAATACCTTAACTGTCGTGATAGAACTCTCATCCAATGACTGAGGGAAGCAGATGCAGAGATCCACGACCAGGCACCAGTGGAGCTCCCAGAGTCCAATCAGCAAGAGCGAGGAGGGATTATATGAGCAAGCAATATTGAGACCATGATTGGAAAAAGCACAGGGACAAGTAGCCATAAGCCATACTAGTGGAAACACATGAACTGTGAACCAATAGCTGAGGAGCCCCCATGGAAATGAATTAGGCCCTCTGGATAAATGAGACAGTCCAATAGCTTGAAATATTTAGGAGGTCCCCAGGTAGTAGGACCAGGACCTTTCCTTAGTGCATGAGCTGGCTTTTTGAAACCTAGGGCCTATGCTGGGACACTTGGCCCAACCTAGGTGAAGGGAGGAGTGGACTGGACCTGCCTCAACTGAATCTACCAGGTTGGGCTGAATCCCCAGTGGAGTCCTTGCCTTGGAGAAGGTGGGAATGGTGGGTGAATTACAGGGAGGGTGGGGGAATCCGTGGCTGATATGTAAAATTAAATAAATTATTAAATAAATAAGTAAATTTCAAAGAGCCGGGTGCAGACCCCATCCTCTCTCTCTCTTTCTGCTCTGCTCCCTCTCCCCCCACCCCACCATCTTTCTCTCTTTCCTCCCCTGGCCTGGTCCTCTTGTCCCCCCTCCCCTTCCTCCTAATAAAGCTCTCCGCTACTAAGTAACCAGGTTCTGCGTGACTGTGACCTTTCTGCCAGTAAGCAGTGGTGCAACCAGCGCTGCTTACCATTCTTTCATTGGTGCTGTAGACTTGGATAGGACATTCCACCCACTCTGCATCCGGGGCTGAGCATCATCTGAAACCTATTTCGAGGTTCACTGCACCTGTGACTGCCCACTCCACTTTTTTCATCTGCTCAGCTTCTGGAACTGCACACCAAACCCACCAACCAGATTGGTGAATTTTTCCCCTTTCCAACCCCTGCCATTTCCCATGACTGCCGCCTGAGCTATATTCCTCACCCCGGACCCCAAGAGGGTCCTTGGGCTGCTCAGTATCTGACTCATTCTCTCTTGAAGAAGAAGAGATCAGTACTGCCGGATCCCCCAAGGAGTCCTCAAGCTACATTCACCCCCAGCCCTTACTCCTCTTTTGACAAAGCAGGGAGTAACCTATGCTGATTCATAAATCCTTCTCCAACCTCGGGGACACCTGGGACTGGAGTCTGGTCCTATTTCTTTATTTTAATTTTTTGTTTTTCTCTCTCAGCACTGCAGCCATGGGACATAGGGGCTTCCTTCTTGTGGTTCCATTCCTCCTCTGACAAATGCCTTAAATATCTCCAGATACCAGTAAATTTGCCTGCTTGCACCCTCATATTTCACAAGAATTATCTAACTTCTGCTAGCGAATGGGCAAATAAAGAGTTACCTTATCCCCATGCTTTTACCCAAGCTCTAAAGCCCTAAAGCCCCAAAGCCTCTCTCCCTATCTGACTCTCTCTCTTTCTCCTGACCACATGCATTCCTAAACCTAAGGAATCTCTGACTTCAAAGAACCTTATCTTATCAGTTCTCTGCTGTGATCCACTCTCTGCTCTCCAGTATTAGGCAGGCGCTCCAGTATTGGGTGGGCCACTTCTGCCTAACCCTGGCTCTCACCTTAACTCCTCCCACTCACTCCCAAGCTGCCCCGAGAAGCACAGATGGATCCAAAAGCAGGCTAGGATAAATGCAAATAAATTTACAATCAGGACCCACATGGAGTTCACAGTAATCTGGATGGATCTTTAGCCAGAGATAAGTTTATACCATGCCTCTTGGTAGGTCTTCCTAAAGCTGTCCTCCAGCCAGCAGACATAAAAAAAATTCAAGACACGAATAAAATTTGTCTCTTGTCTCCCAGACCTCCCTGACATAAGGGCTAAAACTTAAGCATCTGGAGAGCAAGTCTCCTAACCCCACAGATGGAAGTTTCAGCTGTGGCATTTAAGGTATACCAGGGGAGAGAGGAAAAAGCCTGAGAAAGAATTGCCAAGTGCTTGCTCACACTGTCTGACTGGCTCCCAAAAGCCGCTGGGTCCCTGTTTTAAGTACAGAAAAAAAAAAGAAAAAGAAAAAGAAAAATAGAAGAAAGAAAGAAAGAAAGAAAAGAAAAGAAAAGAAAAGGCCATTTGGGCTAGCTCACCCTGCCAGGCTATCAGTTGAGCCTTATTCAAAGTGCCACCTAGAAAGACAACTGGTCAGCTGACTGCACCCGGGGGCAGGGGAACAGACAAAGACCTCCATCAGACCCAGGCTTGGCCACAGGCTCACTTGCAGGGAACCCAGAATGCAGCATGGAAGTGATCCATTTTTTTTTTTCTTCTGAACACCAGAGCCACTGACCCAGTCCTGGGAGTTCTGGGGTCTCACCTCTCCTCATTTCCCTGTTGTCAGGGTAGGGAGGACAGCCTTACCCACCTCACTAGACTTACTTGTACTTTCAGAGTTACTCAATGGAAAAAAAATTTCCAGCTAGGATAGGAGCTTTCATTTCATTGCTCCCTCTGTGGACCTCACTCCAGACCTCTCATTGGTGCTTCTCCTCCTCATGCTCAGGGACATAGACAGGGCCGTGACCTCTGCCTTATCCCTAGTTCTAAAAGAATAAGTTCACATGCACCACAAGCTTTTCTCTTCCCAGTTCCATCCTCCAATCAACTTCTCAGCTAATGGTTACAGGATTACCACAGAACTGGAGTCCAGGGATCATAAAGTAAGAAACTGTAATAGCTAAAAGGTATTTACACGCCCAGACCTAAAAGTGTCTGGGCTCTACAATAACAGACTTCAATATAACTATCCATTACTGTTAAATACTCTCAGCAATTGATCACCTCTGTCTCCTGGATGTTAAACTTGTAAAAGAAACAGGTGCCTTAAATAATCTACCTCCAATAAAGCTTATCTCAGGTAAAAATTAAGCAAAGTACTAAACACTAAAATGGTCACTAATTTTCTCATGGCTGTTTTTTAACATGTTCAAAATTTTTCCCAAGCTCCAGAAACCAGCTTAAATCCATCTGGACAGGTCAGATCTACTACAGATAAGTGCCAAACATAAACTTCCCTGGTCTGGGAACACTCCAAAGAAAATCAAAATAATAACGATTCTTTTCTCCTAAGCTTTTTTCTGTCTCACCAGCATCCTGTCAGACACAAAAGTGGCCAGAGTGCCAAGCCAAGGCAACAGGACAGCCCACCATGCCAGGACACCTACCTCTCTAAGAGCCAACTGATGCCCACCAAGTCAGCTGGAAATAGTTTTTCTGGGAGAAACAATGCCCCTATTCCTATTCACTCACTTTTTTTATAATAAGCAAAAATTCTGGAATGTTAGAATTCTGCCCTTATTCCAGCTACACATGCGCATCTTGTATCTTACATCATCAGTGTGCGCTGGTGACTACATGCATGTGGCGTGGACACATAATCTGAGCCTTAAGAAAGCTGGATGCTAACCCCACCCATTCTTTCTCTTCTCTGCTCTGCTCCCTCCCCCCCCACCATCTTTCTCTCTCTTTCCTCCCCTGGCCTGGTCCTCTTGTCCCCCCTCCCCTTCCTCCTAATAAAGCTCTCTGCTACTAAGTAACCAGGTTCTGCGTGACTGTGACCTTTCCGCCAGTAACCAACACCATAACCAGTGCCTCTTTTCATTCTTTCACTTTCTCTGTTCTTGCTATTGCTACATTAGTGACTGAGACAGAGGCTCTGCCCCATGTCACTAGCTATCTGAATACAAATAAACAGTCTGGAAATGAAATAGGAGGCTTTGACTTTTGGGATACTGCAGGGATGGGTTCCTGAGAGATACTCAAATATTTAGATATCTGACTTTGTCTCACAACTCAGAATCCATCACCAATTCCTATGTTCCACCTGCAAGAAATGTTTTATTATTATTATTATTAATTATAGGTAGTTAGCTTAACAATTGCCTATGTTTCCCCAACCTCCTCTTTCCCTTTGTATTGATGAGTCAGTCACATCAGATTGTGAAGTCATATTCCCACCAATAGGATAAGACAGTCACTGCCTATGTCAGGGATAAAAGACAGAGTTCGTGTTGGCAGATTGTATTTGTTAGCCCAGTTTTGCTTCTGGTTTTAAAAAAAATGTCGAATTAATTTCAATTGTTCTTGTGTTCCTTTGTGAGATTATTCCTTTCCCACACACCCAGGATAAGAACTAGTCTGTGAGTAGCTTTTGAAGTGGAGCCATTTTCTTGATCTAGATTCCTGATTCTATTGTTAACTGATTACACAGTCCTTCAAGAGATGATCATCTGTCGACCCACATTTGCAAGACTGTTGGCTTGAAGGAAGACAGCAGCAAAGGTTAGTGAGGAATGTCTTAACCTGCTAGAGCCATTTTTAAATGCCTAACTTCAGTGGATGAACTGTGAGAAAGTGAGACCTAGGAGTAACACAAATGTGCCTAAGAAAGGTTGCCTGGAGGCCATGGGAGACATGGGCAGAGGTCAGGACCAGAGACTGACATCTAATAGCTAAATAGGATTTTCCACTGCAAAAGAGAAGATAAAGATGGCCTCCTCTACTAATGTCAGGATCTAGTATATTGATTTTTATCATTGGAAAGACCAAAACAATAATATTTATTTTCTCCTGTCTGAGTGTTAAAAGTGTTGTAGAAGAAAATTTTCATTTTGATGAGATGTAATCTCACATTTCAAGTCTAACCAGAAGAATATGCCTGGTCATAACTCAATCCTTTTCTATTTAACCCTTCCTTCTCTGTTTATCCTGAGCATAGAGAGCAAAGTAAGAGAAAGTCAACCACCTAAGTATGTTGATTGTTTTTTAAGCCTGCACTTCCTAACACATGTTTCCTGTTCAACATGCTTCAAAACTAAAAGCAAACCCGTCCGTACAGGGCAGAAACTACACTTTCAATCATCCTTCTTTCTTTCTTTTTTCCATGAAAAAACCAGAGATGTTGATCTCTGAATCTTCTTTCTCCTGCTACAGAATCTTCATCTTTCAAAATTCTGCTAATTCTTTAAGGCCTATCTCCAGGTTACTTTGTGATTTCTTGTACCTCTTCAGATTATTGGTGTGGTTGTGTGTTTTGTGCATGCATGTGTGTGTACCTAATGCCCTATACCCAGTATTATATATTATTTGTGATGGTCTTGGCACTCTTGTGGTGTGAAAGTGGATGTGTGTGTGTGTGTGTGTGTGTGTGTGTGTTCACATATTATGTGTATGGATGTGTGTCATCTATGGGTTATAAAACTAGATTAGTTTATAGTAGATTAGTATTTGATTTGTGAGTCTATTTGTCAAACTATAACTGGTTGAGGCCCTTTCCCTGTTATTTATTCCACTTAAAAGTTAACAGTGTGTTGATATAATACAAGAGTAGTTTTCATGTTTATAGAACAGAATGTTAACTGCAAATACACCCTGAAGTCCATCTACTTGGTGCAGTCACAAGACTGACCCAGTCTAGGTCTTGACTTTCAATGCTGACTCTTCCATATTTTATTAGCCACCCTATTCTATTTTAAAGGCTAATGCATTCTGTATTAAAAATGAACATTGGGGATAACTAGAGAGAGTTGAATATGAACATAATGGAAAAGGACTTGATAAGTTCTCTTTATGCAAATGTAACAGAGCTGGAGTTATCCCAGATATCTATCAGTGTCTTTTATTCTCAAAAAAACTGCCACTGAGTGTGTTGCTAAATATGTGCATGAGGAAGGCTGAAAAGACCAATGTGACCAGCTGTCCTTTCTACAGTGCATTTGAATGAAGGCTGTTCTTTCCTTAGCAGCTGTAGATGCTGTTTGCTGAGACTGCTGTTATTTTTGACTGAGTCTTCTTCAAAGAGAAGAAAAAGAAAAGAAAAGTTACAGCTTTTCTGATAGCCCCGTGTCCAGCTTCTCTCTGGCCGCATTGCCCAGGCTTGGAACTGTAAAGCAGCCAATATTTCCTTGTTTTTACTTAATCACAGCTATACATCGCTTCACATCTGGATCAGCAGAGAAGTCACAAGCCATGTTTCAGTAGAATCAGCTCCATGTTTGCATCCATGTGTGGGT